>NC_136496.1:129831411-129946411 GCF_053919585.1 Euprymna scolopes | reverse complement strand
TAAAGAATATGCATCGTTATATAACATTTATATTTATTTGAATCTACTCCAAATGAATAAAAAAACGTATGCATAGATCATCGTATAACGATTTGATCACTGTCTGCCTGACGTAATGAACATTTAAATTAAAATGTTTAAAATTCAACGCTATTTCACACGGTTAATAGTAGCTGAATGGATACGGCCTCCGCTAATCGAGCCAGAGATGTCTCGTGTCGCGGGGTTCGAATCGTTCGACTGGTAGTAATCGTGACACCCTGCACTGAAGAATCCCGAAAGGATGAAACACTAGTGTCTGTAGGTATTTAATTATTATAGTAAAAAAATAATTATATATATGTACATGTATTAATATATATTACAATAGAAAAATGCGAGTATGGAAAGTAATATGGTTAAGCTTAAACATGGATATATAAAGGACTAGTTGTTAAAACTGGAAAAGAAAAGGACAAGATATTCTAGTGAAAAATATAATAAATTCATAACTTAAAATGTAGCAGTATTAAGAATTGATTATGTTATAAATTGAATTTTAAAAAAATTTTAATGCTGTAATATTTTACTTTTCATGCTCGAATTTTTCTATTCTATGATTTTTCTAGGCTTCCAATAAATTCACTTGTTCTTTGTTCAATTTCAGTCTAATTTTTTGCCCCCATAAACATAACATACATATATATAATAACAATGTACGACACTCGTCTGCTTTCAATAAAATCCCCTCATTATCTCCTTTCATGCTTTCATTCTCTCTGTTTCACTTGTTACTTCTCTTTCCGCGACAGCAGTGAATTAGTAGCAACAGTAGTTGCTGAAGTGACGTGGTTGCTATGAAAACCAGTCATAAAAACGTTGCTCACCTCCTTACGTTTTTTTTACGATTTTGAACACCAGTAAATTCATAACTTTTGTTTTACTGAACGAAAATTTTAAATTTTATTTTCACAATATAGCTGAGAAGATGATGTATAAACTGTAATAATTGTTTGAAATTTCCTCGAAAAATGATTGAGCGGTAAAGCTTTAAACCAATTCTAAATGACTAAAACTGCCACTTAACCATATATGCATATATATGTATACGTGGATACCTTCAGATCAATTTTCTTGATTTATTTTATATTACAACTTGTTTTATCTTTTGCCGTTTACACCTTATCTCCTATTTTTTTGAAATCCATTATTTTTTTACATTTTGATTTTTGAATTTTACTTTAAACATTTTCTTCCCACTATTGCTAACATTATTAATCAATATAATAATTATTAAAAATTATTATTATCAATTATCATAAATATCAGTCACCAACATGTCTATACCCATTACCTTCTATTTTTAATTGAGATTTTAATTAATTTTCAATTAGAGTAGATGATGATATCTAAGCATGGAGCGAAATTAATTATATACATTTTGTGATTTTTATTATTATTATAGCTATACAACTTTCAAAGCGTTGCATGGTAAATAAGTAAATAAGCTATGATGAGAAATAGGGGTGGGGGTGGGGAGGGAACGGGGATGAAGGACTAGTAAGAAGGAGAGAGACATGCCTTAGAATCAACACCTATAAATTATTTATGGTTTCCCCTTTTCATTCTTCCTCTTTCCTATCTTTCTTTCTTTCTTTCTTCTTTTCTCCCTTGTGTCTTTTCTCCTTTTCTTCCTTATCTCTGAACCTCTTCACTGATGTGTGTAGGGATCATAGTAGTGGATCGGGGATTTTCTGACCAAATAAAACATTCTAGTCAAATTAAAAACATTTTTATAACTGAGTACTCCCCCCCCCCCGATTAAATTTTTTAGCATAGATATGTCAAATCCACAATCCACATTTGCCTACTGTTTGAACCTATACACACTAGTATGTTTAAGATTTGGGGTGACCATCACACATGCATACAAAAACTTTCCTTTCCAGTCTTCCATTACCTCTACTTTAACCCCTACACTTTCCAATTCATTCCTATATCTAAACACAGACTCAAATCCGCACCACTATTGAATCTCATTTACATACAACCAAATCATATTTTTTACAACATTTGACGGAGCCGCCTGATATTAACTCCTTGTGACAAGGAAGACTTGATATTTTCATTGTAAACTTTGCTTTTGTATAAGCTGTATCGCCTGAAGAGGTCTCCAGTTACCGATAACTAGTTAACCGAAACATGCTCATGACTGTGTAGCAACATATTACTGCTTATGTAAAAACAAATAAGAGTAGCGTGTGTGTGTGTGTGTGTGTGTGTGTGTGTGTGTGTGTGTGTGTGTGTGTGTGCGTGTGCATATAATCTAAGATTCTGCTGTTTTTTTTCCCTTTTCATGTTTAGGTTATTACGTGCGACCACACTGAAAAACTTGGAGGAAAGAATAGAAAAAAAAACCCTTAATTTTGGATTTAGATAGGGGGAATAGTTTTGCATATAAATTTAACGCCAAATTAACATGCATTTCCAGGTAATTCTTGAACCAGATAGCGTTTTAGGACAGTTAACCAGCTTGTGAGAGAGGGGGAAGACTTTCTACTCTAACTTAGAGTTAGTTATTGGGTGAAGTGGGGGTTGAGAAGCCTTACCACTCGAACTTAGGATTAAGAAGTGCTTTATTTTCACATGCAAATACGCACACCAAATCTCTTAAGAAGATAAAAAATTTGATTTAGTGCCATAAAACACTATCTGGTTCGACGTGCGGAAATGGTAGAAGGGGTCATTTACTTTAACTTTATTTTTTATTTTTTACCGTTATTTCAACTAAACAAGGCACAGAGCCATTTAGTCATGAGGGGGCTACTATTTGGGACGAAATTTCACACGGATATCATGTAGGGAGTTGAGCAGCGAGATATCTATTCACATTACACTTGAACTTTGGCATGTCAGTACAGTATGGGGAAGCAGGGATTTGAGAGGGAATTCAAAAGACTAGCAGTTTGAGAGAAGAAACTATGTGAGTAGAAGGCTTTCTGACATCTAAAGATCTCTACAGTTTAGGGGTGGGACTTTGCTGCTTGTTGGGTTAGTCAAAGGTAATTATCTCTACAGTCAGAGATATTTACATCGAGGAGGTACAAGTGCTTTGAGTTTGTCAGAGCACCTTCCATTAAAATACTTGTAAAATAGGCATAGAGATACCACATTTCAGTGATGGGACAGAGATTGGAGTTTGGTTGCTAGTGTGGGACTAATTTGGTTGGTGACTCTTTTTTAAAACCTGCCTAAGAGTAAGAGATTAGTGGTGGATGCACCAGCCCAGATGATGCAACATTACTTCATGCATGTGAGTCACCTTCTAGCATGGTAGAGAGAGCCCACCTTCTTAGCAGCAGCCTTGGCAATTGCCTTAATGTATTTGTTTCAATTCATGTTACCTGTGAATGTTAAGCTGAGGAGGTTGATGAAGTACTTTCAGGCAGTGTATCATAAGCCATGGCAATCAGTGGTTGAAAATGTTTCTTGTAATTATTAAAGTCTTGGTGGCATCGAATATTACCATGCATGTAGGTCCCCATGGCAATCAGTGGTTGAAAATGTTTCTTGTAATTATTAAAGTCTTGGTGGCATCGAATATTACCATGCATGTAGGTCCCCATGGCAATCAGTGGTTGAAAATGTTTCTTGTAATTATTAAAGTCTTGGTGGCATCGAATATTACCATGCATGTAGGTCCCCATGGCAATCAGTGGTTGAAAATGTTTCTTGTAATTATTAAAGTCTTGGTGGCATCGAATATTACCATGCATGTAGGTCCCCATGGCAATCAGTGGTTGAAAATGTTTCTTGTAATTATTAAAGTCTTGGTGGCATCGAATATTACCATGCATGTAGGTCCCCATGGCAATCAGTGGTTGAAAATGTTTCTTGTAATTATTAAAGTCTTGGTGGCATTGAATATTACCATGCATGTAGGTCCCCATGGCAATCAGTGGTTGAAAATGTTTCTTGTAATTATTAAAGTCTTGGTGGCATCGAATATTACCATGCATGTAGGTCCCCATGGCAATCAGTGGTTGAAAATGTTTCTTGTAATTATTAAAGTCTTGGTGGCATCGAATATTACCATGCATGTAGGTCCCCATGGCAATCAGTGGTTGAAAATGTTTCTTGTAATTATTAAAGTCTTGGTGGCATCGAATATTACCATGCATGTAGGTCCCCATGGCAATCAGTGGTTGAAAATGTTTCTTGTAATTATTAAAGTCTTGGTGGCATTGAATATTACCATGCATGTAGGTCCCCATGGCAATCAGTGGTTGAAAATGTTTCTTGTAATTATTAAAGTCTTGGTGGCATCGAATATTACCATGCATGTAGGTCCCCATGGCAATCAGTGGTTGAAAATGTTTCTTGTAATTATTAAAGTCTTGGTGGCATCGAATATTACCATGCATGTAGGTCCCCATGGCAATCAGTGGTTGAAAATGTTTCTTGTAATTATTAAAGTCTTGGTGGCATCGAATATTACCATGCATGTAGGTCCCCATGGCAATCAGTGGTTGAAAATGTTTCTTGTAATTATTAAAGTCTTGGTGGCATCGAATATTACCATGCATGTAGGTCCCCATGGCAATCAGTGGTTGAAAATGTTTCTTGTAATTATTAAAGTCTTGGTGGCATTGAATATTACCATGCATGTAGGTCCCCATGGCAATCAGTGGTTGAAAATGTTTCTTGTAATTATTAAAGTCTTGGTGGCATCGAATATTACCATGCATGTAGGTCCCCATGGCAATCAGTGGTTGAAAATGTTTCTTGTAATTATTAAAGTCTTGGTGGCATCGAATATTACCATGCATGTAGGTCCCCATGGCAATCAGTGGTTGAAAATGTTTCTTGTAATTATTAAAGTCTTGGTGGCATCGAATATTACCATGCATGTAGGTCCCCATGGCAATCAGTGGTTGAAAATGTTTCTTGTAATTATTAAAGTCTTGGTGGCATCGAATATTACCATGCATGTAGGTCCCCATGGCAATCAGTGGTTGAAAATGTTTCTTGTAATTATTAAAGTCTTGGTGGCATCGAATATTACCATGCATGTAGGTCCCCATGGCAATCAGTGGTTGAAAATGTTTCTTGTAATTATTAAAGTCTTGGTGGCATTGAATATTACCATGCATGTAGGTCCCCATGGCAATCAGTGGTTGAAAATGTTTCTTGTAATTATTAAAGTCTTGGTGGCATCGAATATTACCATGCATGTAGGTCCCCATGGCAATCAGTGGTTGAAAATGTTTCTTGTAATTATTAAAGTCTTGGTGGCATCGAATATTACCATGCATGTAGGTCCCCATGGCAATCAGTGGTTGAAAATGTTTCTTGTAATTATTAAAGTCTTGGTGGCATTGAATATTACCATGCATGTAGGTCCCCATGGCAATCAGTGGTTGAAAATGTTTCTTGTAATTATTAAAGTCTTGGTGGCATCGAATATTACCATGCATGTAGGTCCCCATGGCAATCAGTGGTTGAAAATGTTTCTTGTAATTATTAAAGTCTTGGTGGCATCGAATATTACCATGCATGTAGGTCCCCATGGCAATCAGTGGTTGAAAATGTTTCTTGTAATTATTAAAGTCTTGGTGGCATCGAATATTACCATGCATGTAGGTCCCCATGGCAATCAGTGGTTGAAAATGTTTCTTGTAATTATTAAAGTCTTGGTGGCATCGAATATTACCATGCATGTAGGTCCCCATGGCAATCAGTGGTTGAAAATGTTTCTTGTAATTATTAAAGTCTTGGTGGCATTGAATATTACCATGCATGTAGGTCCCCATGGCAATCAGTGGTTGAAAATGTTTCTTGTAATTATTAAAGTCTTGGTGGCATCGAATATTACCATGCATGTAGGTCCCCATGGCAATCAGTGGTTGAAAATGTTTCTTGTAATTATTAAAGTCTTGGTGGCATCGAATATTACCATGCATGTAGGTCCCCATGGCAATCAGTGGTTGAAAATGTTTCTTGTAATTATTAAAGTCTTGGTGGCATCGAATATTACCATGCATGTAGGTCCCCATGGCAATCAGTGGTTGAAAATGTTTCTTGTAATTATTAAAGTCTTGGTGGCATCGAATATTACCATGCATGTAGGTCCCCATGGCAATCAGTGGTTGAAAATGTTTCTTGTAATTATTAAAGTCTTGGTGGCATTGAATATTACCATGCATGTAGGTCCCCATGGCAATCAGTGGTTGAAAATGTTTCTTGTAATTATTAAAGTCTTGGTGGCATCGAATATTACCATGCATGTAGGTCCCCATGGCAATCAGTGGTTGAAAATGTTTCTTGTAATTATTAAAGTCTTGGTGGCATCGAATATTACCATGCATGTAGGTCCCCATGGCAATCAGTGGTTGAAAATGTTTCTTGTAATTATTAAAGTCTTGGTGGCATCGAATATTACCATGCATGTAGGTCCCCATGGCAATCAGTGGTTGAAAATGTTTCTTGTAATTATTAAAGTCTTGGTGGCATTGAATATTACCATGCATGTAGGTCCCCATGGCAATCAGTGGTTGAAAATGTTTCTTGTAATTATTAAAGTCTTGGTGGCATCGAATATTACCATGCATGTAGGTCCCCATGGCAATCAGTGGTTGAAAATGTTTCTTGTAATTATTAAAGTCTTGGTGGCATCGAATATTACCATGCATGTAGGTCCCCATGGCAATCAGTGGTTGAAAATGTTTCTTGTAATTATTAAAGTCTTGGTGGCATTGAATATTACCATGCATGTAGGTCCCCATGGCAATCAGTGGTTGAAAATGTTTCTTGTAATTATTAAAGTCTTGGTGGCATCGAATATTACCATGCATGTAGGTCCCCATGGCAATCAGTGGTTGAAAATGTTTCTTGTAATTATTAAAGTCTTGGTGGCATCGAATATTACCATGCATGTAGGTCCCCATGGCAATCAGTGGTTGAAAATGTTTCTTGTAATTATTAAAGTCTTGGTGGCATTGAATATTACCATGCATGTAGGTCCCCATGGCAATCAGTGGTTGAAAATGTTTCTTGTAATTATTAAAGTCTTGGTGGCATCGAATATTACCATGCATGTAGGTCCCCATGGCAATCAGTGGTTGAAAATGTTTCTTGTAATTATTAAAGTCTTGGTGGCATTGAATATTACCATGCATGTAGGTCCCCATGGCAATCAGTGGTTGAAAATGTTTCTTGTAATTATTAAAGTCTTGGTGGCATCGAATATTACCATGCATGTAGGTCCCCATGGCAATCAGTGGTTGAAAATGTTTCTTGTAATTATTAAAGTCTTGGTGGCATCGAATATTACCATGCATGTAGGTCCCCATGGCAATCAGTGGTTGAAAATGTTTCTTGTAATTATTAAAGTCTTGGTGGCATTGAATATTACCATGCATGTAGGTCCCCATGGCAATCAGTGGTTGAAAATGTTTCTTGTAATTATTAAAGTCTTGGTGGCATCGAATATTACCATGCATGTAGGTCCCCATGGCAATCAGTGGTTGAAAATGTTTCTTGTAATTATTAAAGTCTTGGTGGCATCGAATATTACCATGCATGTAGGTCCCCATGGCAATCAGTGGTTGAAAATGTTTCTTGTAATTATTAAAGTCTTGGTGGCATCGAATATTACCATGCATGTAGGTCCCCATGGCAATCAGTGGTTGAAAATGTTTCTTGTAATTATTAAAGTCTTGGTGGCATTGAATATTACCATGCATGTAGGTCCCCATGGCAATCAGTGGTTGAAAATGTTTCTTGTAATTATTAAAGTCTTGGTGGCATCGAATATTACCATGCATGTAGGTCCCCATGGCAATCAGTGGTTGAAAATGTTTCTTGTAATTATTAAAGTCTTGGTGGCATCGAATATTACCATGCATGTAGGTCCCCATGGCAATCAGTGGTTGAAAATGTTTCTTGTAATTATTAAAGTCTTGGTGGCATCGAATATTACCATGCATGTAGGTCCCCATGGCAATCAGTGGTTGAAAATGTTTCTTGTAATTATTAAAGTCTTGGTGGCATCGAATATTACCATGCATGTAGGTCCCCATGGCAATCAGTGGTTGAAAATGTTTCTTGTAATTATTAAAGTCTTGGTGGCATCGAATATTACCATGCATGTAGGTCCCCATGGCAATCAGTGGTTGAAAATGTTTCTTGTAATTATTAAAGTCTTGGTGGCATCGAATATTACCATGCATGTAGGTCCCCATGGCAATCAGTGGTTGAAAATGTTTCTTGTAATTATTAAAGTCTTGGTGGCATTGAATATTACCATGCATGTAGGTCCCCATGGCAATCAGTGGTTGAAAATGTTTCTTGTAATTATTAAAGTCTTGGTGGCATCGAATATTACCATGCATGTAGGTCCCCATGGCAATCAGTGGTTGAAAATGTTTCTTGTAATTATTAAAGTCTTGGTGGCATCGAATATTACCATGCATGTAGGTCCCCATGGCAATCAGTGGTTGAAAATGTTTCTTGTAATTATTAAAGTCTTGGTGGCATCGAATATTACCATGCATGTAGGTCCCCATGGCAATCAGTGGTTGAAAATGTTTCTTGTAATTATTAAAGTCTTGGTGGCATTGAATATTACCATGCATGTAGGTCCCCATGGCAATCAGTGGTTGAAAATGTTTCTTGTAATTATTAAAGTCTTGGTGGCATCGAATATTACCATGCATGTAGGTCCCCATGGCAATCAGTGGTTGAAAATGTTTCTTGTAATTATTAAAGTCTTGGTGGCATCGAATATTACCATGCATGTAGGTCCCCATGGCAATCAGTGGTTGAAAATGTTTCTTGTAATTATTAAAGTCTTGGTGGCATCGAATATTACCATGCATGTAGGTCCCCATGGCAATCAGTGGTTGAAAATGTTTCTTGTAATTATTAAAGTCTTGGTGGCATCGAATATTACCATGCATGTAGGTCCCCATGGCAATCAGTGGTTGAAAATGTTTCTTGTAATTATTAAAGTCTTGGTGGCATCGAATATTACCATGCATGTAGGTCCCCATGGCAATCAGTGGTTGAAAATGTTTCTTGTAATTATTAAAGTCTTGGTGGCATCGAATATTACCATGCATGTAGGTCCCCATGGCAATCAGTGGTTGAAAATGTTTCTTGTAATTATTAAAGTCTTGGTGGCATCGAATATTACCATGCATGTAGGTCCCCATGGCAATCAGTGGTTGAAAATGTTTCTTGTAATTATTAAAGTCTTGGTGGCATCGAATATTACCATGCATGTAGGTCCCCATGGCAATCAGTGGTTGAAAATGTTTCTTGTAATTATTAAAGTCTTGGTGGCATCGAATATTACCATGCATGTAGGTCCCCATGGCAATCAGTGGTTGAAAATGTTTCTTGTAATTATTAAAGTCTTGGTGGCATCGAATATTACCATGCATGTAGGTCCCCATGGCAATCAGTGGTTGAAAATGTTTCTTGTAATTATTAAAGTCTTGGTGGCATTGAATATTACCATGCATGTAGGTCCCCATGGCAATCAGTGGTTGAAAATGTTTCTTGTAATTATTAAAGTCTTGGTGGCATCGAATATTACCATGCATGTAGGTCCCCATGGCAATCAGTGGTTGAAAATGTTTCTTGTAATTATTAAAGTCTTGGTGGCATCGAATATTACCATGCATGTAGGTCCCCATGGCAATCAGTGGTTGAAAATGTTTCTTGTAATTATTAAAGTCTTGGTGGCATCGAATATTACCATGCATGTAGGTCCCCATGGCAATCAGTGGTTGAAAATGTTTCTTGTAATTATTAAAATCTTGGTGGCATTGAATATTACCATGCATGTAGGTCCCCATTCCACTACAGACTAGAGATATTCCGCTTACGACTTTATTTTCTTCAATATTTGTTCATTCGTTTTCCCCTTGTGTCTTGTTATAGAGTGTGGTATCATCAGCAACTATACCCATCTCAAAGACAACTTTGCCAGTGAGATCATTTATGAATAGCAAGAATAAAAAATGTTCAAATATTGACTCCTGGGGCTTACCCACATTTCTATGCGAAACTGATCCCATACTATAAATTCTGAAATAATTGTTTATGTCCACATTTCTCAGTATGTTTACACATACCCCCCCCCCAAGGCATATGAACAGAGAAACAGAATTGGTACTGACAACTGTTTGGACAACGTGGTTAGAATTAACTACATAAAAGCTAAAATAGATAAAATAATGCAAATTTCATGAACAAAGTTTCTTTCCTAGAACTGCCCGACTCTGGGACTTTGTTCTGCTGGCCTGCTTTCCAGCTGACTAAAATATGGTCATTTTCAAGTCCAATGTAAACAAGTTCTTGTTGAGCCATCCCCTTAAACAACCAAATTCTACCCAATTTCCACCACTAATGCTTATTGCACTGTTGTCCCACTGATCACAGTGCACTCATTAACCCTTATCCTCGAGTGGCCTTCTGGCCTTGATAATTAGTGACTCTCTTGTAAAAAAGAAAAATAGTTGTTTAAAATTAAACAAAACAAAAACGAATATAAAAAGACAGCCAGGCAACACCGAGTAGATATAATTAGTCCCTACATTCTATAATCTTGCAAAAGTTAGGGAATAAAACATGTTCCTTTTATAACTACAAATGAAGGCAATAGCAAGTCAGACAACAACTCCGTGATAATAATTTATATATATGAAAAATTAAATATTGACATAATCATATGATTTTATATATATACTAGAAATGTACCCAGCATTGCCTGGTATTAAACGCAACGTTAAATTTCTTAAAAGAATGAAGTAAAAAAAAAAAAAATGGAAACAAACTGAGCATGTGTACATGCAAGTGTTATGTTTTTTTTTCTAAACAGTTCACTTCTTAAAAAAAAAAAATACTCGAGCTAAGATCAAAACCAAAACCTAAAGACAGTGAGTCAAGTACGATAACCATCAAGCCAGCTTGACTCGATCTTTAAAAAGTGTTTTCAAACCTACTTATTCTTGACATAATGTGAATAATTCGTGCATGCGCAATTGTGAAACAGTTTACAAACAGTTAAAACTTCGATGATCCCCCTCACCAAGTACCAATTTTCAAATTTTGACGCCTTAGCAGCCGCTTTTTCCAGAGTTAAGCTGACTAAAATTTTTCCACATGTCTGATTATTCTATATACCAAATTTCAAGTCTGAGGATCAAAAATTCATTGAGTATATAGATTCAGGAGTGGTGTGCTCACGCACACATTCTCACTTTTATAGATCTATAGATTTTAGTAATTATCTAGATAGTGACTACAAGCACCGGCGAAGCATATCCCTCACCCATTATTTTTGATGGGTGTTGTACAGTAGTACAAATAATAAGATGAAGGTCATATCGAGTTAAAAGTGAAGTAGTTTTTGTATTTATCTATAAATATAATCTTTCGTATGTACGTTGTTCAAGCAGTCAAACTGGTTTCTTTAGTTTTGACAAACACGTTGAGCTAACAACTCAAATATGTCTATCATTACACCCAGTCATTATAAATAAATAAATATACAGTGAATGCGGAATTGTGGTTACTGCAAGTATGTATAGGTCAAGAATGCGTTGAATTCAGTTATACAGGGTGGAACTGCCCTAGACAACATGATTCCATTTTTGTTTGATGAAAACCGGTTTTCTTTTTTGTTTGCAGACCATCTACTAGTTGGCCAGTTGTGTACAAATCCCAAGAGCAATAGGAACTTTCTATCGTGTTTGAAAGTGACACAACATTCAACAAGCAAGATCGGAGATGCACCACTGTACGTGCTCTCTATTGATCCAAGTTATGGCAACAGGACCATTGCCAGCACCCTCAAAATGCAAATCCAGACAGTTCAACATATGAGGGCAGCTGAATGCATCAGACGACGACCCACCGTTATGATCTTTGGTGTAGTTTCAAGTGAGTGCCCACATCATGCCATCTCACATCTTTGAAGTCGGCTTAAAAGTCAACACCAAAGTGCACCTGGATGTGCTGAAGAGTATGGTGATCTGGTGCAATCAGATGGTGACTAACAAACCTTGGGTGTGGCAGCAAGACTCTGCACCGGCCCACAAGTCCAAAGAGACCCAGGCTTGGCTTCAGAAGGAGTGCAATGACTTTACCCTTCTCTCACTGGCCTCCTTCGTCCCCTGCCCTGAACCTGCTAAACTACTTCGTTTGGTCATATATCGAGAACATCACCAACATGACCTCCCACAACACCAAAGCCAGCCTGATTGCCACCATCCGACAAGCTCCTGCCGGCGCTTGTGGAAAAGATATGCTCCCAGTTCTGGACCTGTATCAAAGCAGTGATTAAGACTAAAAGCAACTACATTGAATAGATGTCAGCTCTACTACATAATCAAGTTACCGGAATTGATTTTTTCAATAAAAGTTTTAAAATAAAGCTGTCGTGTTGTTTTCTTTAGGGTGTTAATTTTAGCGTTCTATCCTATATATATTCAGAAATAAATGAAAGACCAACAGACCTTCTACCCTGATTTAATGGCACTACGCTTATACATATCCTCTTCCTTTCTTTCTAATATATAAAATTAAGTCAGTCTATTTTTTGAAGGTAGACACTAATAACATTGCATTTGACAAATCGATATTTGATTCTAACTAAACTTTTCTTTTTTTCTTTTACTATGTTATTTGCATAAATATAATGTATTTTAGTTGAATTTTCTGAAAATACTTATTCTAACTAGGAATGTTGTTAAAACCATTTCCAACCACTTGAGAGAGATTGGAAAGACAAAAAACTTGATAAACAGGTGCCGCACGAATTGAACAACAACCAAAACTGTTATGAAGTGTCATCTTCTTTTACACAACAAGACCGACCCATTTCTCGACCGGGTTGTGACTTGCAATGAAAAGTGTGTTCTTTACGACAACTGGTGATGTCAGCTCAGTGGTTAGACGGCGTCGATCCACAACACTTCCCGAAGCCAGAGTTGCACCCAAAAAAGGTCATGTTTGGTGATCTGCGACTGGTCTCATCCATTGCAATTTTTGAATGCAGGCATAAACCATTGTGGCAGTGAGGTACTGTCAACAAATGGATGAAATGCATAAGAAACTTCGACAACAACACCCAGCATTAGTCAACAGAAAAAGCCACTTCTCCTCCAAGACAATGCCCAAGCACACATTGCTAAACCGACCCTGCAGAAGTGAATGAATTGGGCTACGAAACTCTGCCTCATCTGCCATACTCTCCAGACATCTTACCTACCGACTACAACTTTTTCAAGTATCTCGACAGCTTTCTGCATGGGAAATACTTCAAAAGCCTAAGCGATATCAGAAACGCCTTCAACGACTTCATCACCAGTAGAACACAAGGTTTTTATGTTACTGGCATAAATAAACTTGTTTTGTATTGGCAAAATTGTGTTGATTCTGATGATGCTTATTTTGATCAATAAATTTTTGTTTGAGCCGAGATATTTTCATCTGAATTTAAAAGTTAAAGACCGTAAGAACTTTCTTGTCAACCTGCTACATGAAATTCTAAAAAACAACCCTGCAATAGCACTACGATACCGAATGGATGGCAGCCTTTATTAACATTTTTGACATTGCTCACCTCAGGTCTAGAACATGTATAAACCGCACTCAAATCACTGAACTACAATATGCTATATCATTGAAGATCTACATACGTTAGCAGACAATTTCCCAAAAGCTTATATGCAATATGGGTTTAACATCAACATAGCCAACACCAAAGTACTTCTCCTGGACACCAATCTCTTCCTGGCGACACAATAATCATGAGAGGATTTGAACTAAAAAATGTGGATCAGTTTATTTATCATGAAATCATGAAAGAGTATGAAAGAGAATGAAAGAGTATTTAGCAATCAAACGCTGATGCAATCTATCTGCTCATGACCTACAAAATATTGTAAACTTAACCCTGCTGTATGTCTGGATATTCTTTAGAAGAGACCTGAAAAAGTTGGAGCATTTTCACCAAGCAAAACTGCGCATTATCTTATGCATAAAGTGGCAAGACTTAATCACAAACACCGAGATTCTCCTCCACTCAGGGATGGAAAGAATAGAAGCCACAATAAAAAGACACCATCTATGCTGTACCAGACACTTTGCTTGACAACTAAACAAGTTCTTTACTCATAACTTGCCACTAGAACTAGAGCCTATAGTATACCAAAATGTTGTTTTAAAGATCAACTCAAATCCACCCTTAAGGCAACTAAAATTGACACAAACAATAGGGAAGTCAATGCAGCCAATAACAACAGAAGCTAGAGAGAAAGAATATATGACAACACAAAAACCTTCAAAAGCAACACAAGACAAAAAGAAGAAACAAAGAGAACTCAAAGAAAAGTTAGAGTACAACAACCTGTGAAACCTTTTAACCCTTTTACGCCTCTTTCATGCACAGATAGAACTTGTTTCCAATCATAGGAAGTGTTAATGAGCAAAATGTATACTCGTATGTAAGTTTTGCCAACGATGATTTATATATATATATACTTTAAAGAACCCCAACATCTATTAAACTGTAGAAGAGAAATAGCAAATAACTGTGTTCACAAAATAAAATTTACTCTAGGATAACGATACAAAATAGTTTTAAAACTAACAAAAACAATAGAAAATAAACAAATAAATAAATTAAATAAGCATGAATATGCATAAACGATCGCATATATATGTGTGCATATATGTATGTACACATGTATATATATATATATATATATATATATATATATATATATATATATATATTTATATATAAACTAACAAAAAAACAAAAAAAACTACTAACCTAGTTTTAAAACAGACAGATCCTTTGTCCGATAAAATGCATGCCCATTGGCTGATAGGAAAGGGCGCGGTGGATACTAGAAAGCTGATTGGCTAACTAAATCCTAAATAGAAGAGGACCATATAAAAACGATAAACAACCACAGAATTCGTGCATAAGCCTGAGGAATCCTAGAATGGATGAAACGCCAAATATTCAGTGTAGCTTAATCGCCATATATATTTTATAAATTACTATATATATATATTTCATGCTTCTTTGAGGAGTACAAAATTTATATAACGCAATCATGAAGGGAAGACTTAAATTCATGATTAAAAACGTGTAAAATAAAGTAAACGGAGTGAAGAGAAGAGAAGAAAAAATGGGGGAGTCAGCTGACCGGTTTCACCCTCGCTTTATCAAAGCTGTATCGAGGGATTTGTTTTATGAATTAAATACAAACAATAGTATTCCATTTCTTGACGTTTTCATAAACTCCAGCAAAGATGAATGCATTACTTCTCCGTATAAAAAGACTATTGCAACCAATTTCTGCATCTTAAACTTCAAAAGTGAAGGTCCCTACAGATACAAGACTGCAATTATAAAAATTCTTATTAATCGAACGAAATTGGTCTTTTCAAATAAAAAATATTCTACAGCGAATTAAAAAATATCAAACAGGTCTTAATCAATAACCAATTCCCCAATTCTTAGTAGATAAACACATTAAACTAACTATTAGAAACCTAGACCAAATTAATAATAATCAAGTTAACAATCCCCACCCATTAATATATTATGTCTTCAAGCCCAATGTTAACAAATTCCTAATGAACCGCCCCCTTAAGTAAACACTTCATCAAATCTCCACACTAACGTAATGTACTTGCAATAACCCTTATCCCTGAGTGGCTTCCTGGCCTTGACAAGTGGTGATCACTGTGTAAAAAAAAAAAAAAAATTTCTATCGCAACCAGCTACATCACAACCTTAAATCAGATGAAAAAATACTAAGAAATATAATACATCGATATATATCCCCAATCCATAATAAGATCAGATTTATCATCAACAACAAAAAATTAACAACTGCTAATCATATAATTAAAAACATTTCCTGGACAACAAAATCAGTCGATGAAACCAATGTGATCTACCAATTCAAATGCGCCTTGGGAGAATGTATATCCAACACCAATAGCTACATTGGACACGCGACTAATACATTGTTCAGATGGTTGATCCTACACCTTTCTGACACAAGCTTGATTTCTCAACACCTAAAACAACATGGCTGTCCACATTCCGAGTTTAGAAAGATCTTAGTGGAAAATACAAAAAAATCATTCATATGGATTTAAACGTTAAAAGATTAAAAATACTGAAAGCACTGTATATAAGAACTGGGTTTGTATTACTATACACATAGATTCGGAAAAGTTGTAAAAAACAAAACAAAATAAATGTTATCAAAGACTAGATAAGTTACTTTCCTACCTAACTGGATAATGTTTTAGTGTTTTTATTTAATGTAACATGTTTATTCAGCTCGAAAAACATATAATGTTTACCGATGTATTTGAAAACTGCAAATGGCGGGGGACTCTGTTGAACATGGTAAGTTTGAGAAAATGAGTTAAAACTAAAAAAATATACAAAATACTGTTAAAAACCCACTGAATATATATCAGCCTATGTTACGGTAACATATATTGAGCGAATTTCTAATAGTATTTTGTTTAGTTTTTTAGTTTTAACTCATTTTCCCAAACTTACCATGTTTAACAGAGTCCTCCGCCATTTGCAATTTTCAAATACATCGGTACAAACGCTAAGAACTAAACAACCAAAAATAAACAATGTAAATTTTGAAAATAATAGCAACATTTTTAAGTGCCTAGGTACGTTGCCATCCAATCTATAATATAAATCTCACCCATCTGTTTAAATGTATGTATGTATACCTAAAACTTTTTTCAGTGACATCAGACCGAATCAAAACCGGTACCGTCTTAAAGAGCGATGTCTTGGTCGAATAATATGTGAAAATTTAAAAAAAAAAAAACGGTAAATTATAGTCGTTCGCGATGAGGAAGGGTAGCAAAACATTATTCCTTCATGACAATTTAAACAAACACGCATGCGCAAAAAGTTCTTTCTTGAATTAGTTTAAATATAATATAATATATATATATATATATATATATATATATATATATATATATATATATATATATATATATATATAGAGAGAGAGAGAGAGAGAGAGAGAGAGAGAGAGTTTTAATATTGAAAAAAATTTTCGTTCATTTATTCTTTTTTTGCATCACATTCGCTGGGTTTTTTTCCGATTTAAAAAAAGTTATAATTTTTCCATCACACCCGGGCAACGCTGGGTATCCCCGCCAGTATATATTTCGTATATTAATTTTATGTGAGTAAATGAAGTAGTTATATATATATATATATATATATATATATATATATATATATATATAGCAGGTATATTTAGTAAAAATAAAAAAGGGAAAAAGTGCTCAATACGTTAGTAGAGCTAAAATGTTTTTATTATTTCAACGTCGGGGATTTTGCTTAAATCATTACAAGTTGTTTTAATGGACAGGACAATAAAATTATCCTACCGATCTCATCAAACAATCTAAGCCAAAATAAATTAGAAGAAAGATTCTTTCAAGTTACAAATTAGCATTAAAAACACAAGAGTTGGAGTGCTGTCTAGATAAGGGAGAGGAAGGAGTGAGGGGGCAGAATTCATTTCAATTTCTTTCCTTCTTAATCTTTAATTACAATTCTGACTACATATAATCTATATTCCCCCCCCCATTCCTTTATTTATTTATTTTCTTTCACTTTCTCCTATTTAAGCAAAATCCCCGAGGTTGAAATAATATATATATATATATATATATATATATATATATATATATATATACCTTTATACCTGCTCTGTTCACTCATTGAGCACTCTTTGGTAGACACATGCTGTTTCATTGGATGTACTTATAGGAAACTAAACTCTACTGGCTACACAAGATCAAAGTGTAGTATGTACGCACTTATAAACATATAGACATGTATATGTTTCGCATTTTTAAGTTAGCTTCTTCATATCACCGATTGGACAATTCAAACCCGAGATCCAAGTATTATGAACCCTGGTCTCATAGACATGTTTTGCGTTTTTATTTTACATTTGTTTTCTATAGAATTATATAACCATATTTTTGATCAAAGAATTTAAACCTCGGATTCAAGTAGCATGAACCCTGGTTTTATAATCATTCGGCCAACTCTATGATCATGCTTAAATGCGAGAGAAATATGTCTTGTATTCCTTCAATGTAAACAATGTGATTCTAAAGAGAGTTCTGATCTCCCAAGGGAGAGAATCATGCAATGTAGTTAATTTATGAATCATCAATTTATCCCTCGAAAGATTCAACTTTAAAAGAGCTTAATAAATATTAAGAAAAAATGTTTATAGCCATAGACATTTATGTTTATGCATATATGTATATACCACCTTACATTCATTAACCTTTATTCTCGAGTGGCCTTCAGGCCTTGATAAATGATGTCTCCTTAGTAAAAAGAATATATTTAAAAATTTACACACACACAAGTACACACATATTTATGTATTTTTAAAGCTTTACATTATTTTTAAATCATATTCCAAATAAAGAGTACACACAATGGTATTCAAGTCGTTTACAGTTGTGTCCAAACGATTTTATTTTCAGTTATATAATATAACATTGTTTTAACTATACATATTCCAGAGATGTACCATGGTTTCATTGACACAGATAAGCCTTTATTGTTTAAAAAAGGCCCTTACAACCTATTTTAAATCATCAGTGACTTACTGAATGATGACAGTTCAAAAAATAGAACATGTGATGACCACCATTTTTATAACCGCCTGTTCCATTTTTATAACCGCCTGTTCCATTTTTCTTTTTAAATAGTAAAGGTCTATCTGTGTCAATGAAACCATGGCACATCCCTAGAATATGCAATGTATAGTTTTTAAATAATTTGGTATTTCTTATAATTGAGCACTTTATTGATTTCTTTTCAACATACACTGACTCACCACACACACACACACATATATATAGTTCAGAAATTAACGCTTACAAAATGAATGAATGTGGGAACTCAAAAAGAACAGATATTAATATTAAAAATAATCAGATAAAAATGCTCAATATACGGGATAATAATTGTTGTAATTTCTAATCTATTTTAAACATATGATAATAAGATGTTGTTCTTCACAATTTAACGCAGTTTCACAGTAGCATTACTGATCATCAGAAATGTACTTAACTGGTTTTTAACGTCTGGCATTAATCAAAAAGCATAAGTGTATATTGTAGTTTGCTTGGAGCATTGTGTATATTGTTTAGATAAATTTGAAGTTTACAAAGCTGTGACAATGCAATCGAAATTATTTACTAGAAAATGAAAATAAATTTACAAAAACAAAAATAATAGATAAACATTTGGTCTCATTAATTTCCCTTACAATTCATCGCTGCAGCCTAGTGCTACCAGATCAGGCCGTCTGAAGATATTGACTTCCTGACTCAAATACACTGTGCAGTTTTTTTTTTATCTCTTTGCAAACTTAATCATGTTCTGCAAATCCAAAAACACAAACATTCCCCCCCACTCTCCCTTTCCTGTTTGAAGATACTGGCTTCCTGATTTAAAACATTTTAATTCGGAAAACAACATTTTTAAGAATGTGACAACAATTTATTTTTGAAACAATCTTTTGCTTTTAAAACAATAACAAAATGACAAAGAGAAAATATTGTTCGGAATCCCCAATAAACTATTTTATAATATGGTGTTGTTTTGTGCTTTTGGCCCTAAATGACCCTTTAGAGATTGACAGGCCTTTAAACACAATCAATCAACAAATCATCGCTGCAGTCAGAACACAAGTGGATCGGATATGGATTTACTTTGAAAAGGAGGTGATCAACCTCGAAATATTAGAAACACTTGAACACCTTGAAGCACACTATTGATTGAAAATAACAAAAAACTATAGAAAATAAAAATAAAATTGCGGCTCTTGATGTTTATTTTGTTTCTTTAACCTTTCAGAAATGTACTTAACTGGTTTTTAACGTCTGGCATTAATCAAAAACAGAAGTATATATTGTAGTTTGCTTGAAAATATTGTTCTGAATCGGATCCCCTATGAACTATTTTATAATATGAACGATGACACGAACATGATTTCAATAAGCTGATTGACTAATTACCTGTATTAGTCATAATATTAAGGGACTTCAGTAGTTATAATACCCTATAAAGGTGTCGCCAGTTGTACAGGAATCAGTAGAAACGATCAAGTTGATTAAATAGCCAAGTCTACTGGCTCTGGAATCAAATTTTAAGATTCCTTATACAGAGTTAAAAATGAAGATTAGCAAATATGCCCAACAACAAAGACAACAAAGTTGAAATAGCAATACACATAACAAACTCTTAGTGATCAAACTTTGCACAGGCCACACACAGATTAAACGTTTCTACTTGCTGGAAGATCAACAACAGCCAGTGTGCACAATCAAACACAGTTTTACTGAATTCAATTATCTGGATCCTATAAAAGAAACGTTTTACATAACAGATACAATGAAGGAACTGTAAAAAATGTAGTGTATTTTTTAAAAGCAGTTAATCTATATACAAAAAAATTTAAAGATCTAAAAATAAATAAATTCAACTTGATTCAGTATTAAATTGATATGCCGTTAAACAAAATAAACATCTCGTTTCACAACCGTACAT
Organism: Euprymna scolopes; assembly: GCF_053919585.1. Classification (NCBI taxonomy): domain Eukaryota; kingdom Metazoa; phylum Mollusca; class Cephalopoda; order Sepiida; family Sepiolidae; genus Euprymna; species Euprymna scolopes. The sequence continues at coordinate 129,925,758 of NC_136496.1, read as the reverse complement.
TTTTTTGGCCTTTTGGCAAAGATCAAAGTGTAGTATCTGTTCCGGCAGATGCTGCACTTGAGATAGTTTGTACCAGTCAATGGAGGGGAAACCCTCTATACTGGGAACCGCCTGGGTAATACCTAGGAGGTCCACCCTCCCAGGCCTTGCCACCGGGCTTTCCGGTGGGGCAAGTTTATTGCTTGCTGCCTGAGGCGCCCCGACCGGGGAATGCCGACGGGGTTACTCAGGCAATTTTTAAAATTGCAGGAGTGCCCCTCCTTTAGGGGAGCCTGCGGGGTTCCCACTTTCCGGCCTTGTGCCACATTTTGCTGATGTGGGCAGCAAATAAATATCAACCCTCTATACTGGGACAATTATTATTTTTGGTAACCAGAGTGCCCCCTTTTTGCCTACTTTTAGGGGAGCTGGTTTTTGCCTCACATTAAAAACGGCCTTGTGCCTAATTTGCTCTGTGGGGGAGCAAATAAATACCATCTGTTCCGGCAGATGCTGCACTTAAGATAATTTGTACCAGTCAATGGAGGGGAAACCCTCTATACTGGGACAATTATTATTTTTGGTAACCAGAGTGCCCCCTTTTTGCCTACTTTTAGGGGAGCTGGTTTTTACCTCACATTAAAAACGGCCTTGTGCCTAATTTGCTCAGTGGGGGAGCAAATAAATACCATCTGTTCTTCAGATGCTGCACTTAAGATAATTTGTACCAGTCAATGGAGGGGAAACCCTCTATACTGGGACAATTATTATTTTTGGTAACCAGAGTGCCCCCTTTTTGCCTACTTTTAGGAGAGCTGGTTTTTACCTCACATTAAAAACGGCCTTGTGCCTAATTTGCTCAGTGGGGGAGCAAATAAATACCATCTGTTCTTCAGATGCTGCACTTAAGATAATTTGTACCAGTCAATGGAGGGGAAACCCTCTATACTGGGACAATTATTATTTTTGGTAACCAGAGTACCCCCTTTTTGCCTACTTTTAGGGGAGCTGGTTTTTACCTCACATTAAAAACGGCCTTGTGCCTAATTTGCTCAGTGGGGGAGCAAATAAATACCATCTGTTCTTCAGATGCTGCGCTTCTCTTTCTTGTTCTCTTTCGTTGGAGGAGAAATCCTTCACGACTGAGACAATTTTTATTTTTGTACCTTTTCTCCACGTTAAAAAACGACCCTGGTGTCTAACTCTGTCCCGTGGGGAGGCATAGTAAATAGGTACAATTAATGGTTAGGAGCCTTGACTGTCGTACAGACGGTCGGGTGTCAATCATGGCTTGAGGTAGTTGCCTGTCTAGCCGCTGTGAAACAGCGAAACAGTACTGTATGTGGATGACTATATATATATATATTCAAGCAAATATTATTGAATGCAACGGAGACACTTTGCTTTATGATTTTTTTAACAAAAATTTCGATTTTCCGTATAATCTTTTTTACATCAAAATCAAAAATTTTAATAAAAGCTCCATAGTTATTGCTGTCACGAGCGCTTTTAATAAAAGCTCCATAGTTATTGCTGTCACGAGCGCTTTCGATTCATCATCAGGTGTTGAAGTAAAACGTCCGAATAAGCTAAAATGAGAATTAAAAGTGAAAACTAAACTATACAGTAAACGGCGATAAGTTAAAATATATCGAGTCGATGAAAAGTAATTCTATACCATCTTGTAAATAACACCTTTAAACCCATTGTACATTTATTTTAGCCACGTTCTTAGCATGTTAAAAAATGTATTTAAATAAAAATGTTTTTTTTACACACGAGACGCTTCGCTAGTTCAAGAAATTTAAATATAATTTTAACTAAAGCATATAAAAGCGTCCAGAATTTTAAACGAAACAATAATCAAAACTACCCGAGGACGACAGATGAAACTCAGTTGAAAGTACTTGCAAAAAAACAAAAAAAAAAACAACCAAAAGAAAAAAAAACAGATGGACGAAGACGACTATGAAACTTTCTTACATAGATTCGACAGAGAAATAAGAACGACAATTCGAAAAATTTAACAATTACAAAAAAAGCTCATTAAGCAAGAACATTCTGTGCTATTCAACAATACTTGTCTGAATATATAATTAAAATAGGATAAAAATCCGACAATATGATAAAAACGAAGGTGGAAAGACCTAAATACTCGACGACGTTTCGCCTGTTTAGTGCGGGCTTTTTCAAGAGTAAAAATGTAAAATGCTCACTGACGAGAAGATGAATTAAGAGTATATATACAGGGGGGGGGGTGAGGGGACAGTATATTATGCATAATTACATTATATATATATATATATATATATATATATATATATATATATAAAGTGCTGATAAATATTAAAAGTCCTTTCCTTTGTTTGATTACATTAGAGGAATAGGAGATGAGGGCGAGCAGACTCCATCAATGGATGTGTAGATTTACTATGTATTGTTTTTTAGGATTGTCGCGTTTTCAAAATCAAAATGGCGGGCATGCTCCATAATATGGGGAAGAATGGCGTTTAGGATGTTTGTTTTTTATGTCCCTTTTATGTTCGTCTATTCTCTTGTCGAGACTGCGTTGAGTTTCGCCAATGTATATCTGTTTACAGTCACGGCAGGGTATGGAGTATATGCCCGTTTTGATCTTGAAATTATATTAGTTTTTTTTTTTTAATATTTCTCTGCACTTATGTAAAATAATTATTCACGAAAATAATTTAGACACTAGTTAATTTTTATCTCTCTTTTTTAGCACATATTGTATCTACATATGTAAATATGTATAATATACTGTCCCTTCCGCCTCCCTCTATATATACTCTTAATCTTCTTTACATTTTTACTCTTGAAAAAGCCAGTACTAAACAGGAGAAATGTATTTAGGTTTTTCCACCTCCGTTTTTATCACCTTTTCTTTTTTTTTTGTCAATTTTATAAGTTCCAAATCTCAACGACTAATGATCAGAATTTAACAAATTAAGGCTCGTTGGAAATCTAATGACCTGAATTGTTTAGTGGGCTATGTGACATTTTCCCATAAGAGCGCACATTAAGGGGATCATCCATCATCCAGAGCCTACGTTTGGCACTTTTTTTTGCAGCCATAAAATGTTTCGGTAAAGGTGCAGTATCTTTTCACCCTAAACAATCCTTTAAAATTACCACTATTATAGATTTTCGAGGGTGCTGAAAACGAAAATAACATTTAAAATTCCAGAAAACGAGTATTTTCTAAGATATGAAAAAATTATAGTTTCAAAAAGTGGTTGATACCTTTGCTATATTAATTTAACGCAAAATGAACACCCACTTTATGGCCACCTTCTTTTCGGGGTGGGGGGGTCTGGTATTTGTTTTAGGGGTAGTGTTCATTATGTCCTGGTAGGCCAACACAAAACCTACCTTACAAAACTTTTTTCAGTAGGTTTTCGGGTGTGCTGAAAACGAATATCGCGTTTATATTTTCTGCAGATAAGTATTTGTCCAGGTATCAAGTAAAAATATGCGCGCTTGCATGTACAACAACAACCACTGTTTATAACATAAAGAATTACATTGCTTAATACCCAGAAAAATACTTATTTGCAGAAAATTTAAATGTAAGTTTTGTGTTGGTCCATCAGGTCACAATTACCAAATAAACACCATTCCTAAAAAGTAATCAGATGACCCCACCCCCCCGAAAGGTAGCTATAAAGAGAATGTCCATATTACATTAAATTAATATAGAAAAGTGATCCCCCAATTTTAAAACTATAATTTCTTCATATCTTGGAAATTACTCGTTTCCTGGAATTTTAAACGTTATTTTCGTTTTCAGCACCGTCGAAAACCTACAATAATGGTAATTTTAAAGGATTTTTCATGGGTGGATAGATACTGCACCTTTATCAATATTTCAGTCATAGTAATTTGTTTTCCTAGTTTTATATATGAATTACAAAATATCTGATATTTCCCCAAAACCTCTGGCTTTGATGGAGGAGAGACTAAAACTTGCTGCTATGATTTCCAATGGTCTGAAATAACAGCAAGGGGAGACTTGATTCCAAATATTTCTCATGTGTTATATATCCCCTCTTTGTTTTCATACATAAAGTAAATTTCACCGTGTAGAAGGATTATTTGATACTGGAGATATTCATAAGTGTACCCTATTTCCAAAAGAGAGGAAATACAACACATGAGAAATATTTGGAATCAAGTCTCCCCTTGCTGTTATTTCAGATCATTTGAAGCCATAGCATATTTCATATATAAAATACGAATGGATGATCACATTCAATGCTACTAAGACTAAACTTGTTTCCTTCAATAATTACAAGAAACCTTCTTTACCACCAATAGCAATGACCAAAGAGTCTTTATCTGAAAGTACTTCTTTTAAGAGCCTCAGCCTAACGTTCACAGGAAACATGAGTTGGAGCAATTATATTGAGAGCATTGCCAGGACCGCTGTGAAGAAGGTAGGCTCTCTCTACCATGCTAGAAAGCTACTAACCTCCGAAAGGCCACCATTCGCCCATGTATGGAGTATTGCTGTCATATTTGGGCTGGTGCATCTGCTACTAGTCTCTCACTCCTAGAAAGATTCAAAAGAGTGAATGCTCTGACGAACTGCAAGCACTTTGCCCCCACGATGTAAATACCCTCGACAAACAGCTAAGTCCCACCCCTACACAGTGGAAATCCCTAGATGTAAGAGATCTTTCTACTCCAGCAGTTTCTTCCCCAGAACTGCTAGACTTTGGAATTTCATTCCGGCTCTCTGCTTCCCCAACTGTACTGACATGCAGAAGTTCAAGTGTAACGTGAACCGACATCTTGCTGCCCAACTCCCCACATAGAACCCCAGTAGCTTATGTCCTTGATAGTAGCCCCCTACACCAAAGTGGCAATGTGCCTTGTTTGGGGTGAAAATATAATTTAAAAAAATATGCTTAAATATATTTTAATTCATACAGATTTCGCATTTATTATTGCAGAGCCAATTCTCTATTGAATATTATATATATATATATATAATACTGATTTAAAAATCAACGACTTGGGTGCCATTAGCAAAATATTTAGCGCTTCAGCCGCATTTCCTACCATTTGAGCTATCGACAGATATATAAGAAAGATTTCAAATTAAACTATTTCAAGCTATGAATGAATTTGTGTATTCATAGAAGTAATAGAAATATGTCGGCAAGTTGAAATGAACATTTTGCATTTCAACTGGCCGACATATTTCTGTAAGCATTATTCATCCATCCAAACAAAGATTTTATTTGTTATAAATTATCATTGGTATATGATTACTGTTTCCTGTTAATTTCAGTGTTATGTGACCAGTAGTTTAAGCTAAATACTTTCACACACACATGCACACAAAGACGAGGTGCCTTCAATAAGTTTCCAGACTTTTAGTGTGGGCACTTTTATTGAAAGTACACACATGAAACTCTAGTCCCCTTCGAAGTAATCTCCTCTGGCTGCAATACACTTGTTGTACCGTTCCAACACCTTCTGGAAGACTCCATAAAAGTCCTCTTGTGTGAGCGTGTCAAAGGCCTTCACCACAGCCTCTTTCATATCCTCAATTGTCTCATAACGACAGACTTTAAGGTTTTCCTTAAGGAATAACCAAAAGTCACATGGAGCAAGGTTTGGACTACAAGGAGGGTGAGGAACCGTCTTGATGCCCATCCTGGTCAAATAGTCTGAGACAAAGATGAAGATCTCTGAGCACCTTTGGGACACACTTTGCATAACTCCTCCATTTCTTCAGTTCTTTGCGAATAATTGTGTGTACAGTTCCCACACTGACATCAAACTGTGCACTTGTTGTCTCTATAGACACACAACGGTCCTTATTCATGGAATTCTTTATTTAGCTAATCAACTCTGGTGTTCTGACTTCCTTACTCCTCCCACACCTCTCAACATACCTCACAGACTCCCTGCCTTCCTTGAATCTCTTATGCCACTTAAAAACTGATGCTCAATTCATGCAAGATGGCCCAATAGCAGTCTGAAGCATTTCATACGTTTCTGCGATATTTTTTTAAAGTTTAAAACGGAATTTTATTGCATATCGTTCTTCTAAAATGTCCTCACACCCGGACTGCATTTTTGAAATTCACCAGTTGTGACAATCAGACTTTAGTAGGGTGTATTCCAATTCATACTGTACCTGTTCATTTGAACCTGAAATCATAAAAATTAGTCAGTCATCTTATAAGATGTATAGCAATAACATACTGAATTTTTAAGAGTCTACGACAAATTTAAATGCCTATCCATAAAAAAGTCTGGAAATTTATTGAAGGCACCTCATACATACGTCTACTGTTTTAGTGATGAAGCATAATTGTTTGTTCGTCATTTTTATGGAGCGTGCATTTTAAAGTGGCTTTGTGCCAAACTCATCAGTCCAATTTGGTCAAGAGTTGAGAGAGAGAGAGGGGGGGAGAGAGGGATGACTTGAATTGGAAAGGAGATAGACTTTTCTTACTACCGTGTACTGATGTAGGTCAGTCAATAATATTGATTTTTGATCAATCAATGATATTGATTTCCCAAACGTTATTATGCATTCGTCTCATTCTCACTTTCCCATAAGCCTTATTATAAAAGTGAGTCGAGTCAATTTGCTGGCACATAAGTCAAGTTTAATATTTTGAACCTTCTATGTATAAAACAAAAGAAGAAAAGCTTCATCATTTTCTCATTTGCAGTTACAAAAAGATACAGAGCTTAAGACTGGTGTCTGAAAGTTTCTTCTTCAGAAAATTTTATATTCAGGGTTAGGTTGGTTCGTTGGGTTAGGGTTAGGTTGGTTCGTTGGGTTAGGGTTAGGTTGGTTCGTTGGGTTAGGGTTAGGTTGGTTCGTTGGGTTAGGGGTAGGTTGGTTCGTTGGGTTAGGGTTAGGTTGATTCGTTGGGTTAGGGTTAGGTTGATTCGTTGGGTTAGGGGTAGGTTGGTTCGTTGGGTTAGGGGTAGGTTGGTTCGTTGGGTTAGGGTTAGGTTGATTCGTTGGGTTAGGGTTAGGTTGGTTCGTTGGGTTAGGGGTAGGTTGGTTCGTTGGGTTAGGGGTAGGTTGGTTCGTTGGGTTAGGGTTAGGTTGGTTCGTTGGCACATCAGAAAAATCTACTTCTTTATATGAATGGGCCAATGACTTAGTAAATGGAAAAGCTTGTATATAAATATCAAGTTAGAACATTTTACAGCTCAATAAACTGATTAAAAACACAATGTTTTTAATCGTTGATGCAGTTGCTTTTTTATGTTATATTCATAAAATTTCTTAGGTTTAAACTAGAAAAGGAAACTAATTGTCAGTTTTTTTCTTTTGAAATAACTCTTTATCAACTCAAATGATTTTTCAAGCGATAGTAATCTGTTGGTGCAAAATCCAAAGAATATGGTGCATGTTGCATAATTTCTCAAGTAGATTATTCTAGCACATAGTTAATCTTTTTAATATATGCAATCTATGGTTGAGATAGATTTTATGGAGTCTTTCACTCTTCTTTATTGTCTATTATTGCAGAGGTGCAAATACCAGGGACTCACCAGAGCCACCGTATGCTTGGCCTTGTTTCCTGACTAGGACTCTGGATGCCATTCCTCTATTCCCTAATCCCAATTTCTTTCTTTCTCTCACAAACTGAGCAAACTGGGTTTGCTTGCATTCCACTTGTGCTCACGTGGCTGGTTTGGACCAGTCTTGTCTAAGAGATTGAGGGTACCTGATTGATAGTTTGACTGGCTGCTGTTTCCAACTGACAGTAAAGGAGTCCTAACTCTTTGGTAGTGCTTAGAGCAGCTGGTCTATCATCAGTTGTATAATATCGGGATAATTGTAGTGCCATATCGCACATGGAAAGAGATCCTGTTGCTATCTCTGTTGGATTTCATGAGGTCACAACTTTCTAGGCAAGACTTAGCTAATGGACCATTGTGTGTGTTTACTTGGCTTCAAAACTGGCCCACTTTGTTCAATACTTCCTTCCCCCAACCTGAAATTAAACAAAAAAGTAATGAAATGACAACCCAAACAAATATCACAATCAAACCAGACAACCACCCAAACAAAACCAATTTGTCTTCTCCCTTGAGTCTCACATTCACATCCGTGGGTTTAGAAGTAATTTAGATGATGTAGAGTCTTATTATTGTTACCTATTAGTAAACTCCATAGATATCTTATCATTAAGTGAAACAAACCTACCCTCCTCAATCCCCTCTAACTACTTTAACCTGACAAGATACCCCCCCTCTCTGCTGTAAGGACTCAGATATATGCACGGGCTTGAAGGTTATATTCATAGCACTCTCCCTTTAACTAGAGAGCAATGTCTTGAATTAAATGATCAGGCTTTTATGTACTTTCAACTAGCCTTTCAGCACTGCATTAATTACTTGTATTTTCATTACCATTCTCCCTCAAGTCAGGACTGTATCCTAATCGATCAGCCTGTGATAGTATAGATGCAGTATTCTTTAACGCTGAAATACATGTGTTTGGCGACTTTAATGTCCACCATAAAAATTAGCTTGGTTTCTCAGGTTACACAGATGCAGCTTCTGTATAGCCCATTCTCTCACAGAGACACTCATGTTCCCAACGCCTCTCAGATTGTGAACACCAGCAGGCTTCACTGCTAACCAATTCCTCACCACAGTACCCAAGGATTGTGTGACTAATGTCCACAGCCCACTTGAAAAAAAAACAAAGCACCTAGTGGTATCAGATGACATCACACTTAAATCCTAACCCCAAGGTGAGGAGCCATTGCTCAAAACAACAAAATACTACAAAAGGTCAACTGAGAAGCCATCAGAGAACATTAGAGATGCTGTATGAACCAATATCTTCTCTCTCCCTGCTGAATAGTGTACCAATGAGACAACTGAATGGTGCAAAGCTAGCATTGAAGCACAGGTTCCCACACGGAAGTATTATAACAAGCCCCACACCCCCATGGTTCACTACAGATTGTGGATCTGCCATTTCACAAAAACAGCATACATTCCACCGGAATGCTAGAAATCATTTTAAGAGAGAAATAGCGACAGCCAAAAGAAAGCTGAAATAATCAAGGAACGCATTGAATCGCAAAAATAGGAACTCTGGATTTCTGGAAAATCGATAATAGGGTAGTGAATAAAGGGCAATCAGTAATTCCGCACTATCCAACAACCAGAAGGTTGCATGCACGGCAATCAATAAGGCCGAACTGCTTGCCATATGATTCACCTCCAACTCCACCTTAAAGCCAACAAACAACTCTTTCACAAATTTCTCTATGCAGACGGAAGCCACACTAGATGATGTGAGAATCACCCCTTCACATGTCTGCAATATCATAAAAACTTAGACATTATGTGGGCTTGATCTCATTCCTGCTATTTCAAAGCTCTACAATAAATGCCTTGCTGAATCTTGTTTCCCTAATAACTGGAAGATGGTTGGCCTCTGTGGTACCAGTGTACAAAAATGCTATTGAAAAGACTGACCATCTCAGTTATCGCTCTATCAGTTTCCTCCCCCTCTTCACTAAAATCTTTGAAACCTTAATTAATTAAGCACTAGTCCACCAACTCACAAATGCAAATTTTCTCTCTGACAAACAGTATAGATTTAGACAATGTCGTTCTACTGCAGATATTTTAACAGACATCTCTGAACGCATATACTGTGCACTGGATAAGGCGGACGAAGCCAGGGCTGTAGCCATTGATATTCCAGGCCCTTGAAAAAAACCGGCATGAACGGCTGCTAATGAAAATAAAATCCAACAGTATAACTGAACGTATACTAAATATAATTAGATCATTCTTAGACAATAAGACCATCCAGGTTGTCATTGATGGGCGCACATCCAAGCAGTATAACATTAATGTGAGAGTGCCTCAAGGTCGATCCTTGGACTACTATTATTCCTGATATTACTAAACGACCTCCCTGATAATATTGTGTCCGAGATGGATATATTTGCTGATGATACAACACTCTATAACATGCATGAGGGAAGAATGGATGTACATAAATCTAAGACAATGGCAGAATCGTTAGAAAATTACCTCCAGACTATAGCGGAATGGGGTCGCAAATGAACGGTAACATTTAATGCTAGTAAAACTAAGCTGCTCTCCTTTAACAATTACAAGACGCCTCTCCAACCACCGATATCCACGACAAATAGCACCCTACCTGAGAATTTTCCTTTAAACTCCTCAGACTAACATTAACGAGCAATATGAACTGGAACAAATACATTGAGGAGACTGCAAAGGCTGCTGCAAAGAAGTTGGGTTCCTCTATCGAGCTAAGTAACTACTCCTACCTGAGAGTATCCTGTACCTGTCCAAGGCCACCATTCATCCATGCATGGGATGGTGCATCTATCTATAGTCTCTCACTCTTGGATAGGGTCCAAAAAAGAGTTTTCAATCTAATAGACCCCACTTTGTCCACTAAGCTCCAACCCCTGTCCCATCACCGCAATATTGCATCTCTGTGCCTGTTTTACAAATATTTTAATGGAATGTGCTCTGATGAACTTGTTGCACTTGTGCCCCTTCGATGTACATATTCCCGACAAAACCATTTAGCAACAAAATCCCACCCCATTACTTGAGATCCCTAAATGCCAGAAAGCTTTCTACTCTAATAGTTTCTTCCCTCCAACAGCTAGACTTTGGAATTCCCTTCCTGCTACCTGCTTCCCTTACTGTACTGATATGCAGAAGTTTAAATGTAATGTAAACCAACATCTTGTTAATCTTTCCAAGACATGGTCTCAAATAGTAGCCCATTACGTTCAAGTGGTGATATGCCTTGTTAGGAGTGAATGTTGAGTAAAAAAAAAAAAAATTCAAAAAATGGTGGCATCTCTCCCATTAATGTCATTATTACTTGAATTCACATCAACAGATTCCAATGCTTCAGAATTCAACACTTTTACCTTCGTTTTTGTGATTCATCCTGCAAGCTGTTGTCCCCATTCTTTTCCTATTAATTGTGAAAATACTTGTATAAGAACCAAGTAGGTCATAAAATGGAGTACTGCTGCTACATCTGAGCAGGAGCTGCTCGGAGCACCATATCCTTCTTTTACAGAGTGTAAAACTGATTTTGAAATCTAGTAGGTGATGCCCTTTTCTCTTCCCTGCAACCTCTTTCCCACAGAAGAGACGTTGCGAGCCTGTCTCTGCCATATTATTATTATTATTATTATTATTATTTTCAATTTTCACCCCAAACAAGGTACTTTGAAGTAGGGGGCTACTTTCGGGGACATAAGTTGCAGGGATATTATGAGGAGAGATGAGTAGCAAGATATCTATTCACATTACTCTTGAACTTCTGCATGTCAGTACAGTTGGGAAAGCAAGAACCCGGAAGGGAGTTACAGAGTCTAGCAGTTCAGGGAAGGAAACTATCAGAGTAGAAGGCCTTCTTACACCTAGGGATCTCTACTGTGAAGGGGTGGGATTTAGCTGCTTGTCAGGTTTGTTGGGGGTATTTACGTCGAAGGGGTACAAGTGCTTGTAGTTCGTCAGAGCATTAACCATTAAAATACTTGTAGAACAGGTAGAGGGATGCTACATTTCATCCATGGGACAGAGGCTGAAGCTTAGATGACAGTTCAGGACCTATCAAATTGGCAATTCTCTTTTGAACCCTGTCCAGGAGTAAGAGACCAGCAGCAGATACACCAGCCCAAATATGACAACAATACTCCATACATGGGCGAATGATGGCCTTATAGAGGTACAGGATACTTTCAGGCATAAATAACTTTTTAGCATGGTAGAGAGAGCCCACCTTCCTTGCAGCAGCCTTGGCAATGCTCTCAATGTATCTGTTCCAATTCATGTTCCCTGCGAACATTAAGCTAAGGAGTTTAAAAGAAGTACTTTCAGGTAATGTGTCTTTGGCCATTGTTATTGGTGGTAGAGAAGGTTTCTTGTAATTATTGTGGTTGCAAGTTGTTGGTTCTGAGATGGCACATCATTTTCTTCTCCACATTTTCATGGCAAGTGCTCATCTGAACTTCAATCTCTGGTTTTCCTCCTTACCAAATTTTCACAAAAACACTCATCTTACTACCATTACTATAAAAAAAATCCCCCATTTTCTATCTGTGCCTAAATATAAACAAAAATTCATAAACAAAGTTTCTTTCCTAGAATTTGCTATGTTGTTAGTCTAAAGCAAAATAATCGCTTATTATGGTGAGTATCATAATGGTCGATCATGATTTGTAAAAGTAGAATGTCAGGAGCAATGTTACAGTTGAAATATTTGCATTTAAAAGTTCACACGATTGTTAACGTAGGAAGGTTAAAACAAATAGGAATGTATTGAGTAGTTTTAGGAATTTAAGACAAAGAAAATGGATAAACAAAATACATTTTTAAAAAACAACAGGTGATTTGTTTTTGATGCTATGTAGAAAGTGACGTCAGAAAAGGAAGTGAGTCAGAGATTCACGTAGAAAGTAGAGAGTTCGATTGAACAGTCTGTAACTGAGAGTCGTAAGGTAGACAGTCGAACGGCAGTAGTGGACCGTGTAATTGAACATATGTAGTTGTGGAGAAGAAAACGACGTGCCACCTCGCAGCCAAACTGTGCACTTATTGTCTCTATAGACAAACAATGTTCCTTATCCATGAAATTCTTTATTTGGCCAATCAATTCTGGTGTTCTGACTTTCTTACTCTTCCCACACCTCTGATCATCCCTCACAGACTCCCTGCCTTCCTTGAATCTTTTATGTCATTCAAAAACTATGGGTGACTATTTGGGAATTCCAGGTGCTGTATGTGTTCTTCGCTTATCTCAGCATTGTCTAGCCCTTCTCCTTGCCACTGGACTCAAGCAGTGTTGCAACCACAATGAATGTAAATATGAAACAACTTGGTTATTTGAGTTTTTCGTGAGAAACATGGTCACATTTCAGGAGCAAAGTCAGAACAGACAAAAATGGTTCTGATTCAACGTAAAAGATGTTTATCCGTCCTATAAACTGTTTAGTATGTCGACACGTACAGATATCCATTACATACACAGTAATAAGAGAAACATTTATACACTAGATGAGAAGATATTGAAAGACGTCACGAACATTAAATAGAGGACACGTTAAAAAGATAAAGAAACTCATTATATACAACTCACATATATATGTTCGTTATATAGACCAGTGTACAACAGAACTTCCCGCCTATAGAACTCTGTTCCGCTAGCCTGCTTTCCAGCTGACTTCAATGTGGTCATCTTCAAGTCCAATATAAACAAGTTATTGTTGAGCCATCCACTTAAATAATAAAATTCTGCTCAATTTCTACCACGAACGATCATTACTCTGTTTATTCAGTTACCATCATATAATTATTAACCCTTATCCTCGAGTGGCCTTCGGGCCTTGATAAATGATGACCCCCCCCCCTTGTAAAAAAAAATAAAAGTCATCTGTTGCTTGCTTTTTTTAGTTACTATATTTGCATCATAATTAAATTGCACCCAAATAATATTTAAATAGAACCTAGATCATTCCATACTTGAAATTCATAAATAACTAGCCGGAAGACCCAGCGTTGCTTGGAATTGAATATGGATCAGTACTTTTTATTGTGTTTGTTTTTACTTCCCCTTCCTCCCGTTTTTCGCTTAACATAATCGTAATACGCTGAAATGTGGGAAAACTGTCTTAAACTTATGATTTAAATTTCATTAAAATCGAATATATCAAAGCTTTAAGAGGGGTTTGTCCTCATACACCATGATTCACCTTGGCACATTAATTCCCATTAGATTAGTAAAGTTAAGCAACGTTGAGCCTGGTCAGTACTAAAGTGGGTGACTATTTGGGAATTCCAGGTGCTGTATGTACTCTCTGCTTATCTCGGCATTGTCTAGCCCTTTTCCTTGCCACTGGACTCAAGCCGATTCAGGAGAGTGTGGGAGATTGTGTAACTCTTACCTCACAATTTCAGGCGCAATTACCTTTACAGGGGGTATCCATTGTCTCTTGAGACTAAATAGAGGCATCATTATCCTCATAGGTCATAAGGGTTACATAGGTGAAGGGAACATTTAAAGAAAACAAATGATGTAAATTTCATAAAAATAACATATTTGAAGTCTGAATAGCTCCCTTATGAAAACACTTTTATTGTCTTCTTGGTCAATTTTCATAAGTATATTGCTACGGGTTTTAAAACGTAAATACAAGAATTAAGTGTAACGTTTAACTAATTTATTTAACAACTTATCTCCAAATTCTTTCTAATCGAAAAAGTCAAAGCCAAAAACGTTGAGGCAGTTATGCTCTTTGCAGATTCCTCCAAAGCGTTTGACTCTGAATATAGAATAAAAATGGCCAGCATCTTAAAGGCATATGGCATTCCAAACAAAGTCATTAACACTATCAAACACACTCGAGTAATGGTGACATTGAATTGTTTGACATTCGCACTAGGATTCTTCAAGGAGACACTCTAACCCCTTTTCTTTTCATTGTCTGTCTTGATTGTGTACTTCACACCTCTGTTGATATACACAGCACACTGGGTTTCATCTTAAATGAATCCAGAAGCAGACGCCACCCATCAGCAAACATAACTGACGCAGATTACGCAGACAATATTGCGCTGTTCACGAAAAAGACTACTCTTGCACTAACGATGTTACGTAAGCTAAAAAGTCTTCAAATTAATGGGAATAAGATAACGTTTATGACTTTCAAACCTCTAGATGGAACAACACTGAAAGAAGTCACTGAGTTTACGTACACTGAGAAGGCAATTCTTCAGAGCATTGTTGGTGGAGACTGTCCTTGTTTACGCTGCTACAACTTGTGGGGAAAATGGCTTACCGTACAAATGTCCTTGTGTCTGTCTGTCCTGTGAGTTGCACGCGTCGAGAAAGAAAGAGTCCATCATGGCGGCTGTGACATTTTGTAGTGAACAAAGTCTCGCAAGATCACGTGCGCGTGCCTTATAAAAACAGGTCACTTGTCAGTGGGAGAGGTGGGAGAAATCATTTGACGTTTGAGAAGTGGCAAAATCAGTTGGGAGAATTTGTGTGAGCAGTGATTTTTGCCTGTTGATCGACCACAAGCTATTTCGGTGCATTTTTTTGCAATGGACAAGTTTGATCTGAGATTGATACCAGAGTTTGACGGCTCCTCTGCCGGACCCTCGGTAGTTGAGTGGTGGGAAAAAGCTGATCTTGTCTGCCGGCTTTGCAAAATAAAGGATTCCACGCTTGTCATCCCATTAAGGCTGACCAAGGGGGCATACTCCGTTTATCAACAGCTCGGGGATGAACCAACTCTGAAGGAGGTTAAGGAGGCACTATACGCACCCTTTGCTACAGACCCTTTTATTGCCTGGAGGCAGTTCACCGAATGGCGGCTTGGGTTGGATGAGACAACGGATGTCTACCTCGCAGATTTAAAGAGATTAGCTGCGCCGTTTGGTGGAGTGGCTGAACGCATATTAAGTTGTGCCTTTCTCACAGAACTCCCGGATGGCATCGTCAAGGCTCAGCGAGATTAGGCTTCAGGAATTGTTGACTAGAGCCTGCAATATTTTAAAAAGAGAAGATGCGAAGCCGTGCTAGCAGCTGCAGAAGAATCTACTCCATTAGAAAATAGCGTAAGATGTTATGTAAATGTGGCGGGCCAAACCACTTTTTTAGGGACTGCCGAAGCCGAAGCAGTGTAAAGGACACGTCTGCTCAGGAAATGCCAAGACGCATGTGTTGCTACCGGTGCAGCAAGCTAGGTCATGTAGCAAGGAGTTGTCTGGGAAATGGACAAGGGGAGTAAATTATAGCGCCAGTATTCTCCCCAGATCATTGACAAATAGGGTGCTACCCACAATATGAGTGCATGTGAATGGGTGTGAACACTTTGTGCTCGTATTCACAGGGTACACGCACACTCTCATGCACAAGGCATGCTGTGATGCATGGGACAAGAAGAGGATTCCAGTACTGACAGTCGGCGGGGGCACGCTAGCCTCTTGTGTTATTTGTACACGTGCTGGTGATGGGCCTACAATAACTGGACGAGCCCTGATTGTCAGCGGGGACCTTTTTGGTTATGACCGGCTGTTAGGAATGGACATTATCAAGGAATTGGGTGGTGTCTGTATTCATGGTGAGGGTAGGGCACATTTCTCCAACACTTGCCTTGCTCTGGGTGCATCCATGAAACTGGAACTCAACCAGCGTACGAAATCTTGGACAGTTTCCTGGAAATGGTTGGATGAGCAGCCACCTGGGAAGTTGTACAATAGGGTTCCGGAATATAAAATTTCCTCTGGAGCTCGTGGAGAATACGATAAGGAACTACAGACTTGGATAAAGTGGATGGCTAGTTCCCTATCCAGAGAAGGAATTGCCCCTCCCCCAAAGTGTCTGAACCCATTAATGGCGGTTATCCAGCAAAATAAACAGAAGGTAAGGGCGGTACTCGACTATCGGGAACTAAACGAGCACATAACTCCTTTTACAGCTCATGCGGATGTATATAATGAGAAGTTGAGGGAATGGCGGCAAGCAGGATCTAATGTATCTGTACTGGATCTTCATAAAGCATACCTTCAAGTGCATGTACATCAGTCACTATGGCCCTATCAAACGGTGCTCATCAAGCGAGAAAGGTACTGCTTAACCCACATGGGATTTGGATTTAATGTGGCGCCATCAATTATGCAAAGGATTGTTGACGCTATATTGACTAAGGATGAGGGCATTCAGCGGGCAACATCTGCATATATTGACGATGTGTATGTGGATGAAGAAATTGTGCCTGCAACGCACGTAAAAGAACATCTTCACAACTTTGGCCTTCTCAGCAAGGAACCAGAAAGGCTACAGGATGATGCAAGAGTGCTCAGTTTGCAGATCTGGGAAGAAGATAATGTCATGTGTTGGAAACGAGGCAATTAAATCTCAGGTATACCCTGTGTTTTCACGTGACGGAACGTATTTTTATTGTGTGGAAAGTTGGTTGAACACTTTCCTGTGGGTGGCTGGCTTCGTATTGCAGTGGCATTCATCAAACGGAGAGCCTCTGACGTCATCACCGAATGGGATGACAAAATTTATGACACCCCTCTCAATACAATGGTCAGAGTGCACAAAGAAGATCCAGCACAGAACAGATGGTGTGTTGACAGCCAGGACCGTAGTGTGTGGGTTGACGCAAGCTCTCTTGCCATTGGCGTGTCGTTAGTCCATGATGGAGCCGTAGTGGAAAACGCTTGCTGGTTATGCCCAGAAAAGGACTCCCAACACATAAACCTGGCAGAACTCGATGCAGTGATCAAGGGAATGAACTTTGGAAGACAACCACCCTGCGACTATTCACAGATTCTGCTTGCGTCTATAAGTGGATTTCAAACACTCTTACCGGACGGGCTAGAGTACGAACCAAAGCAACAATCAAGATACTCATTCGTCGGTGGCTCAACACGATCATGAGCCTGGTGAACGAATATGCACTATCAATGGAGGTATCCCTTGTTAGATACAGTGTAAACAAGGCAGATTGTTTAACAAGGGTACTGCAAAGATGGCTTGATGCCATAAAAAGAACTGTTGAACCTACGCAACCTCCCTGTGCCATATCTATGATCTCTGGTCAATCTAATCGGATTAAGGAAATACACCAACAAAGCGGGCATCCTGGAGTCAAGCGGACCCTATATTTCTCTAAGTTGGTTGAATAAGGAGTGCAAAGGGCAGACGTCATGGAAGTGGTCGAAAACTGCATGAAATGCCAGTCCATTGACCCGGCACCCGTTCGCTGGGAAAAGGGGAAGTTGGAAGTTAGGAACCACTGGAGCCGGCTAGTGATAGATATTACTCACCACAATAGCGAAGATTTTCTGACTCTCATTGATTAAGGTCCATCAAGGTTTGCCATATGCTGCATTTACCAGTGAGCAGTTTAGAAAGTTTACTGACAGCTGGGGTGTACATCTGAGGTTTTGATGCGCCAATGTACCTAATGGAAATGGGATCATTGAATGGAATCATCAAACCGTCAAAACAATCACAGCTAGATCAGGCTGCACAGTGTTTGAGGCATTTTATTTGTACAATGTAACCCCGAAGGATGATGTTTCGCCCTCTATGGCGCTGGCTGATATATTGCATAGGTATCACGTCAGGGTCAAGGGCATGGAGACGAACCCACTGCCTGAACTGGAAGTAGCCGGAGAGAGAGTGAGGAAAGGAGATGTTGTGTGGATCAAGAACCAACGAGGCAAGTGCATGACAAAGTATGGATTCGAGTGAGTCACTGAATTAATCAGCCCACAAGTGGTGCAGGTCGATGGTATGTCCCATCATGTTAAAGACATATGGTTAATAACGCAACCATCACTAGACGACATGAGCGAATCAGAGTCAGAATCTAGCGAGGCATCGCTCTGGATTGCAGCACCACCATCAGACAGTGACTTGGAGATTAGTAGCCTCCCAGAAGACACAGAGATACTCGACCCTCAGACCGCAGATGAAAACACAAGTGAAGATGAGGCGTGTCGTCCCCCCTCGAAGAAGCACCTCGAAGATCACCAACCTATGCCATCTCTGTGATCATGAGATCAGGGAGGAGTGTGGGGAAAATGTCTAACCGTACAAACGTCCTCATGTCTGTCTGTCTGTCTGTCCTGTGAGTTGCGTGCGTCGAGAAAGAAAGAAAGAGTCTATCATGGCAGCCGTGACGTTTTGTAGTGAACGAAGTCTCGCAAGATCACGTGTGCGTGCCTTATAAAAACAGGGCACTTGTCAGTGGGAGAAATCATTTGACGTTTGAGAAGCGGCAAAATCAGTTGGAAGAATTTGTGTGAGCAGTGATTTTTGCCTGTTGATCGACCACAAAAGAAATCACTGAGTTTACGTACACTGAGAAGGCAATTCTTCAGAGTATTGGTGGAGTCTGTCCTTGTTTACGGTGCTACAACCTGGACACTAACCAAAAGATTGGAAAGAAAACTAGATGGCACATACACCCGTATCCTACAAACAGTGTTAAATATATCTTGGCAAAATCATCCCACAAAGCAGCAACTTTATGGCAACCTACCTGCCATATTTACTACCATCAGGGAGCGACATCTATAATTTGCCGGTCACTGCCAGAGGAGCAAGCAAGAGCTGGCGAGAAATTGTTGTGGACTCCATGGCACAGGATCGTGAGCGTAGGATGACCTAGATCAACGTACATCCAGCAAATTACACATAACGCCAATTGTGATCCTGAAGATCTGAGGCAGCTGATGGAATACAGGGAAATCTGGAGAGAGAGAGAGAGAGAGAGAAAGAGAGAGAGAGAGAGAGAGAGAAAGTCACAAGGAGCGATACCAGATAGATAAATTCAACAACTTACAAGTGAAATTATAATAGTTGAGCCACTGGATATGCAATGATGATAAATTTGCTGTTACGACCACCGGCAAACAAGAAGTGACGTAGGTTTAAATTAAGGCTAGACAATCGAAAAGAGGGATTACTTTCGAAAATATTGGCGAAAAAAGAAACCCCTCCCTGTTGAAAAGTGCCCAGTTGAGGGTGAAGAAATGAATGTTTTTAGCCAATTTTTTGGTATTTGTCGTCTGAAGGGTCGAGCTTTAAAACGATACTGATCTTGTGAAAATCCGCCGCCTCTGTCGAGAGTTTTAGGCAGACATGCAAACATACATACATACATTTATATATTGGTAGCTCAAATTTTCGACCCAAACCGATTAAAAAGCTTGCTCTATCTCTGAATACCCTTTATGTAAAATTTTAAATGTTTACACCAGAAATTGTCTAGGTAATTTGGTAGGTAGAGGCCAAATTTTTTAAAACTTTGACCCCTATTATGACCCCTTAAAATTTATTGTTTTGGGCTGAAATCAAGTTATTAAGTTAGATCCATGTCTAAGTAACCTATATCTAAAATTTCAATTGTTTATACCCAAAATTGACGGAGGAGTTTGGTAGAGTTCTCAAAGGTCAAATGGTTGAACTTTGACACCTTAACAGCCAAATTTCTGGCCGAAAACGAATTACAAAGATTTCTCCAAATCTCAGTACCCTGTATATCAAATTTCGAGTCTGTAGACTGAAAATTGACAGAGTTATTGCATAGGGAAATGTACACAGACACGTTCACTTGTATATATATATATATATATATATATATATATATATACCAAGTTATAAGTATTCAACAGAGAAAACTCATGAATTTAAGGAATCATATTTTTGGCACTAAGATATGTTTACAAACCTCAAAATAACACACATTTCCTCCCTTTTTCTTTTTTTTCTTTCTGTTTCTATTGCCTCACTTCCTGACTGGTTTCCTAACTTAAAATGTACCAAACATTAATACTGGAACCCCTTTCTCTCTCCCATTGCAAAACTCATTCATGTTCTGCAGGGCAGGTAGCAAAAACGATAAAATTCACTATAAAACAACCAAACACAACAAACTAGCGATTGAAGATACAAAAAGCTTGAAGAATAAAAATCTTCTACAAAATAACTGGATGCAACATGAATACTATTTCCAAAATAATTGGATTCAGCATTAAATAACCTGAAAATGGTTGATATGCCGTAAAACAAAACAACTTAAGATATGTTTATGCATATTTACCTTGATTCTGCTTTTTTGTGTGTCTTTGGCGCTTGTGGTCATACAACAGTTTTCCACATTTCTGTGCAGCGCTTCACATTTCGGGAGGATCAACATAGAAGTCATTCATGTCATGATCCCAGTCAAGTAATAGTCACTATTTTTAGTTCTACTAAACATTTTAAAGCAAGCAAAATAAAAAAAAACAAAAAAAAAACGAGCAATGTCCATTTATCTTGATTCTGAGCAGGTGTAGCATAACACCTTTGCAGTTAACAGTCCAGGTTCGAGCACGTAAAGCCAAACTCAATCAAGCCACAATCACTGCCAACAATTTCCCCCACTCTCTATCTATGCCTAAATCTAAATGCAAATTCCATAAACAAAGCTTCTTCCCTAGAACTGCCTGCCTGTAGAAGCCTGTTCCACTAGCCTGCTTCCCAGCCGACTACAATATGGTCGTCTTCAAGTTCAATGTAAACACGTTCTTGTTATCTTGACCCCTTAAATAGCGAAATTCTGCTCAATTCCCACCAAAACGATCACTGAGCTTTTGTCTCACTAACACCCTTACACTCATTAGCCCTTATCCTCGAGTGGCCTCTGTGCCTTGATAAGTAGTGACTCCAACTCTACGTAGATTTAAACAAATTTTTTTCCCTCATGAAACTGCTACAAGTATATTTTTTATACAGGGTGGAACGATGTCAACCCAAAGAAAACAACACTACAACTGTATTTTAAAACCTTTTATTGAAAAAACTCAATTCAGGTAACTTGATTATGCAGTAGAGCTGACATTTATTCAATGTAGCCACCTTCAGCCTCAATCGCCGCCTCTATACGTGTCTGAAACTGGGAGCATCCCTTTTCCATAAGCGCTGGCGAGAGCTCGGCGAATACTCAGCGGATAGTGGTGATCAGGCTGGCTTTGGTGTTGTGGGAGGTCATGTTGGTGATGTTCTCGACGTATTACCAAAAGAAGTAGTTCAGTGGGTTCAGTTCGGAGGAGGAAGGGGGCCAGTGAGAGAAGGGTACAAAGTTGTAGCACTCCTAAAGCCAAGATTGGCGCCGAGTCCTACTGCCACACCCAGAGTCTGCCACCTGATTGCACCAAGGGATCACCACACACTCCAGCATATTCAGGTACACTTTGGTGTTGACTTTCAAGCCAACTTCAAAGATGTGGCTGTCACTTGAAAGCACACCAAAGACCATAACAGTGGGTTGTCCGATGCGTTGAGCTGTACCCTCAAGCATTGAATCGGCTGGATTTGCATTTTGAGAGCGTTGGCAATGGTCCTGTTGTCACAACTTGGATCGGTAGAGAGCAGGAGTCGTACAGCGGCACATCTCCGATTTTGCTCGCTGAACATTGAGTCATGTTCAGATATGATAGAAGGCTCCTATTGCTCTTGGGATTTGTACACAAATACCCAACTAGTAGATGATCTGCAACACAAAAAAAAAGAAAAAAGAAACAAAAACAAAAACAAACGGCTTTGATCAAACAGAAATGGAAGCATGTCATCTTTTCTAGGGCAAAAATTTTATCATTCCATCCTGTATATTACTACTCGGTGTTGCCCAGAATGTAATCAAGAATTCAGGTGATAAGTCATCTCCCTCTCAATACAGACCAATAAGTCTCCTGAGTGTCATGAGTAAGTTGATGGAATCCATATTAAATAGAGAAATAGTCAACCACCTCAGCATAAATAACCTCCTTAGTGACACGCAATATGGCTTCCGTTCTGTTAGATCTACAGCTGACGTGCTAA
Source organism: Euprymna scolopes (assembly GCF_053919585.1). NCBI lineage: Eukaryota > Metazoa > Mollusca > Cephalopoda > Sepiida > Sepiolidae > Euprymna > Euprymna scolopes. The sequence goes on along the minus strand of NC_136496.1, from coordinate 129,903,356 downwards.
CAGTTATATCACATAGAATTAGCAAATCTCTTGACAAAGGCTTCATTTCTAGGGCAATTTCTCTTGACATATCAAAGGCCTTCGATAAGGTATGGCATAAAGGTCTACTTCACAAGATTTCCAGCTACGGTATAACTGGAAATGTTTTCTCTATCATTAAATCATTTCTCACTGATAGGCTCATAAGAGTAGTGGTTGATGGGCAGAAATCAGAGGCCCACAGTATTAATGCTGGACTCCCTCAGGGGTCCATCCTGGGCCCAACTCTCCTTTTGATCTACATCAATGATCTCCTAAAACACATACTAAAATCATTCGTTGACATCTATGCTGATGACACGACTATCTATGGCAATACATCAAAGGCCGTGAATGGCAACAATCTCTCTGATTCTCCCTCCTCAGATCTTGAGCGTGTGGTACAGTGGGGGAAGATGTGGCTGGTTACCTTTAATGCATCTAAGACCAAGCTCCTATCATTACATCATAAACGCTCTGATCCCCATCTTGTATCGATTGAAATGAATGGCTCTCGTCTAGGGGAGGCCCCATGTTTTGACAAGCTTCTGGGTTTGACCTTTACTCCTGATCTGAAATGGAACACGTACATCAGGTCTGTTGCCAAGGTCGCTGGAAAGATGGTGGGATCCTTCTACCGCTCCAGAAGATATCTCACTACTAATGCAATTCTCTATCTGTATAAAAGCCAAGTACGTCCAAGGATGGAGTACTGCTGCCACATCTGGGCAGGATCTGCTAAAAACAGCCTATCCTGCCTTGACAGAGTACAAAATAGACTTTGTGGCTTAGTGGGGGATGCCCTGTTCTCTTCCCTGCAACCTCTTTCCCACAGAAGAGATGTTGCGAGCCTGTCTCTGTTTTATCGTTATTTCCATGGCAAGTGCTCGTCTGAGCTCCATTCTCTGGTCCCCCTCCCGTCCAATCTTTCACGAAAAACACCTGACTAGCTGAAACCACTGTTAATAATTTTCCCCACTCTTTATCCGTGCCTAACTCAAAATGTAGATTCCACGAACAAAGCTTCTTTCTTAGAACTGCATGGCTGTAGAAATCTCTGCCGCTTGCCTGTGTCTCCCTCAAATTCAACTTGGATGTCTTCAAGTCCAACACAAACAAATTCCTGATGAACCCCCCCTTAAGTAATGACACCTTATCAAATCCCCAATACTAACTATTACCACGATACTATCCCAACTGATTAGTGTACACACAATAACCCTTATCCCCGAGTGGCTCCTGGGCCTTGATAAGTGGTGACCCCCCCATGTAAAAAAAAAAGTCACTGATAATTATTAACTAGCAGGGAAACCTGATGTTGTCTGGGATTGAATGAGGATGAACGAATATTTCACACTTTTAATACTTTTATTGTGACCAAAATCGGCTTTTTGACTTTTGCTAAAACAATGTGGATGCTAATAACAGGATTTATTTAAAATAGAAAACATTAACTTCTTATGGGTGAGAGTGATAGATAGATTGATATATAGAGAAACAGAGACACATACAAACAGATAAACTGTTTGTCTTATTACATTTATCTACATTAGATGTGACTGCCCCTAACCAATGTTTTGCTTCAGCTTGCTTCAGTCGTCAGCCATAAAAATGCCAAAGACTCCCAGTCGGAAGTCACCTGGTTTCATTGGCTTACACTTTAAGCTCACCTCTGACCTTTTAGGTGTCATTTAAACTTTTTGATCCAGATACCTACTTCATTAACAATCCTGTGATACACTTTTGAGGAGGAGGGCCCCCTCAACAAACAGTATACACATAACAAAAAACCTTCAAGGACTATTAAACACAGCGCAGACATATACACATTTTTGTTGGATATTTGACCAGTGATCCTGAGAAGAGAGGCATTCAATGAATTGTACACATGCAAATTAATTCCAATTAAAGAATGAGAGGCTTTCCACCACTATCTATTGGAATGCATAATTTGACCAGAAATATGTGAGAGAATATCGGTCAAAAGGTCGAGACTATTGGAATATTAAACATTCCAGGATGAAAGAATGTTTATATAAATCGACACAACACAAAGTGGTCACAGAGAGTTGGTCACAGAGTGAGCACATGTCGACACATTTTTCTACTCCGCAAAACATCTGCACCACACCCCCACCACATGCCTTCACTGATGTCAACACCCATTATACTAAATTAGAAAAGTTTGTCATTGGAAATAAACAAAATATTTTTATAACCTAGCTGTGTTTTATTTGCTACCAGGTGTATATATCGTAAATAGTGACAAAATGTGATTTAAAAATGACATAGAATGAAAAACACATTGTATGATTGGCCACAATGAATATTAACCAAACACTCTCACACATAATTTAGTACTTACACTCTATCACTAACATAACAAGTATACTAATACACACACACATACACACATGCATCTTCATGCCTATTCCATTTACACACACATAAATACACGTGGCACCAGCTGAAATAAACGTGTATTTAATTGCTTCTTAAAAAACATCTTTGTCTCAGATTGTTTTTAACTCTCACTTTTTACACACACTTTATTTGTATTGTCTTAAACTTATCAAGAAAATGTAATTGTTTTTGTAGATAGAGATTTACCCCCCCCCCGCTTCACAAAAAAATGGTGATGTATGGTTTTTCGAAAACGCAAAAGTTGAGACGAGTGTTAGGACGAAAAATCGGAACTTTTGAAGTATCGGAAATAAAACCAGAAAATAATAAGCCTAATATCTGATTTAAAAAATGATTCTTTCAATTTTATTTTATCTTATTTAAAACTTAATTTCCTGATAATAAAGATAAATATTGATCTTAACAAAACTAAAATTTAAAGATCATAACAACGAGACAAAAATGGCACAAATAGGAAGTAAGCAAGAAAAAAAATGGCATAAGTGAAAAAATATCGATACAAATCTCATATTGACTGTATAAAAATCTTGAATATAATATATATAAAAAATATAATATAATATATATAAAAAATATAATATAATATATATATATATATATATAAAGAATATAATATAAATAAAGAATATAATATATATCTATATATAAAGAATATAATATATAATATATATATATATATATATATATATATAAAGAATATATAATATATATATATATATAAACAATATATATATCTATATATAAAGGATATAATATATATATATATAAACAATATATATATCTATATATAAAGGATATAATATATATATATATATATATATATAAGATATATATATAAAGAATATAATATGTAAAGAATATAAAATAAAATATAATATTTATAATATATATAAAGAATATAATATATATAAAGAATATAATATATATAAAAATATAATATAATATATATATATATAAAGAATATAATATAAATAAAGAATATAATATATATAAAGAATATAATATATATAAAGAATATAATATATATAAAGAATATAATATAATATATATATATATATATAAAGAATATAATATATATAAAGAATATAATATATATAAAGGGAAAACATTAAAAAGTTTGTCAAATGAAACAAGTCTCCTTCCCCAAATGAAATTTTACTTTAAAAGGTAGAATTTCAAGAGGCGGAAAGAAAGTGAGATGAAAGAGGCAGCACCTCTAAAGAGGAACACTCTAATCAGCAAAAAAATGTCTGGGCAGCCCCGTCTGCATTTCCTGATAGAGGCGTCTCAGGCGATTAGAAATAAATAACCCTTTCTCATAAAGAGAGAAAGCAAAGCCTAGGACGGTGAACCTCCTAGAACTGCACAGGAGCAGTAACATAGCGCAATCAACAGAGCAAAGTTTCAGAAATGTTGTTGACTCGTTTGGTTTTGGTGCCGAGATAGAACCCCAGTGGCCCCGAGGTGTTATCGGAATCTGTAATTGTATTGAAAGCAGGAAAAATATTACAATCGTCCTATCACTAGTTGAGATCAAATATAAAAAAACGCTGACTCAGAATCTTTAGCCTAGATACGTTGTCAAAGGTCAAAGGCTGAAAGAAGTCAAGGAACCAACGTGAGCAATACATTTGACCTTTGTGTCACTTGAAAAGTTAGGGAGAGAATTAATCGATTGTTGACTATAAAAGTGTCAACTGGCATTTGCAAGAAACCATTTAAAGCAAATGGCGAGAAAAAGAATTGTAGGCCATTTTTGTCATGATGTGGTTCCCATTAGCAGAGAGAGAGAAATGACGGGGCAAAGAGAGAGGAAAGGGAGGCAGAGAGAGAGAGAGAGAGAGAGAGAGAGAGAGAGAGAGAGAGAGATGAGCTAGGCAGCCATCTGTGGATCAGCATATTCAGTTGACCCAGACAATTATCCTTCTCTCATTAAGAGAGGCAGGGTTAATGGCAGCACGAATGCCACCACAACCTCTAGCCCGACCCTCTCCCCCACTTAATCTGAAAAGAGCACTCAGTGCATTGGGAGGATGGGAGTGACTAGCACACGCAATTACACTCACAAGAATAATTAATTTGTGGTTCTTCTAGAGGAAAAAAGATCAATTTTGGAGGATTTCTTTTTTTACCTAAACTCATACTTTAAAATATGGCATAATCACGTTGGCGCACCGGTTACCATCAAATCACTGAAATTAAGCCAAGTTGAGCCTGGTCAATACTAAAGTAGGTGACCATTTGGTAATACCAGATCCTGTATGTATTTTAAAGCTTGGAGAGGGATAGGTCCGTTAGGCTATTCTTTCCCAAGACACATTGCATGAAATAATATGAAATGTGCTCTTATAAACTCATTGTACCTGTGCCCTCTCGACATACATATTCTTCCTTAGCAACAAAATCACACCCCTTCACTGTTGAGGTCTTTAAATGCTTGAAAGATTTCTATTCTAATAGCTTCTACCTTCAAACAGCTAGACTTTGGAATTCCCTTCCTGCTACATGCTTCCCTGATTGTACTGATATGAAAAAGTTTAAATGTAATGTAAACCAACATCTTGTTAATCTTTCCTAGGCATGGTCCCAAATTAGTAGCCCCTTACGTCCAAGTGGCAATGTGCCTTGTTAGGGTTGAAGGTGAGTAAAAAAAAAGAAAGTAATGCCGCAATCCAACGACGATGGAAGGTTAAAGGGTTGTTGGTCAATCTTGGTCTCTAAAATTATTGTTTCATAATGGACCTGACGTTGGCAGACTGGCAGTTGTGGTCAGTGCGATATATAGAATGTAAAATTGGAGCCCATTGTTTTAAATTAGAAGTTATTTTGCGAGCATAGCTGTAGGTTGCTTTTTGTACCAAATATGTCATAATAATAATATCAAAGAGACAAATCGAACAGGCAGAGCAGTTGCGTGATGTTGTTGGATTGCAACGTCACTGAACCGTTCATGGAACACGGGTACAGGAAAGATTAAAATGAAATCTGCAGAGAGCCTGATTCTGGGTTGCAAAGAGAGCAGATCAAAAAAAGTCTCTCTCTCGATCCCAGAGAAAATGGATCAGGGAGAGTTCTCATGGAGAAGAAGCAAAAGGCAGCTAAAGTCATAGCAAAACAAATACCTTTACAATCCTTCCAAGGTAACGAGAAACAATGATGTGACTTTGGCCATCGTAAAATCATTTTGGATGAATAAAACCCAGTTTTCTTAAAAAAGGTATAGAGACTTACATCTGTTACTATGTGTTGAGAAAGCTTTTGTTTTCAGAGAGGAACAGCAGGACGCAATCTACCCAAGAACATGGCCAAGAGCACAAGATAAAAAAGATACTTTGGTTTTATTGTAATAGACACAGCATTCGGCTCAAATGCTGTAGAAATCATTTCTCATGAAAGCATGTTCGTCTCTTTTTGTCTTATGGCTAAAAGATGTTGATTATGTAGAATACCTTAAGCAGCAAAGGATATTTGGGATTGATTCAAGTCGTCACTTCATTAACAATCTCAGAACCACTGGAATTCATGGCATTGGAAGAAATCAGGATCAGACATTTTTCTTTGAGTTCAGTCTTTCATTCTAGAACTGTGTTGTATTGCATTGCAAGACAAAGTGATTCATTCCTGACATCTGAATTCATTCAGAGCAGATCTTGTCCTCCAAACTTCTCGACGAACAGATCATTATCTACAACTTCACTAATCCTCTGTGAAGTTCCTTTTTAAAAGACTAACTAAGATCACTGGACCAAGGAAGCTTTTTGAATGCAGCTTGGCACCCTCTGAAGAACTGCTTACAACAGCCTTGGGCCAATTGGTCGAGAATGAGGTTGGAAAAGGCTGCAGAGTTCACTGTAAAGTTTTCAATAAAGCCATTGTCTTGGTGTGTTGATGGCAAGTCCAGTCAGGCATTCCAAAGTCTCCCTCATATGGATATTGAATATTGACCTGTGTATGAACCCAATGCTGGAAAGAAAGGATCTCGAGGATAGGTGTTAGGGTTAGGGTTAGGAAAGAAAGGATCTCGAGGATAGGTGTAACAGGCAAAAAAATAAAAAAGCAGCAAAAGTGGAAACTCGCGGCATAAGATTTTGAATATCTGGTTTGTAAACTCAGTGCTGATTGGTGCTGCCAATCAACTTCTCTTCTGCCATCTCTCTTGTGAGCTGAATGAGCTGATGAAGGACATAAAGGTTAAACCACGGGAACCCAATCCCTCTTTTTCTTCCTGGCTCTCGCTGACAACACAGTCCTCTGTTGGGGTGCAACATAGCTACCTCAATGCATGGACTTAAATGATATGCACACAAAAAATTCTCCTTCTTCCGACTCTCTTATCTTTTGTCCTCATCCATACATGGACGCATGCTCTTACTACTAACGCACATCCATGAACTATCTTTCAACTGTCTAAATTTTCATCCTCGCCCATACATATTAACTCTTTCCACAACCAACCTTTTCTCAATACAAACGAATACAAACGAAGATAATCAATAAAGTTATTAAATAGAATGAGATTATTGTCTTCTTATTCTACATGGGGCTGTGACAACAGCATATCTGTTTCATTATTTTGACTCTCGAGTATATATCCGACACAGTTAATCAACAAGAACCACATCACTCGATATAAAAGCATATAGGATATCAACGGATATACACTCGAGGGTTAAAACAATGAAGAGAATATGCTCTAGAAACAAATTGCTTTGGTTGATTTGGACTCCTGTCATAACGTTTCATGTAACCCTTTTAAATGCATGACGCAAAGATGGTGATGCCATTGACAAATGTGGAAACCCTTGTCTAAATAAAATCGATTACACATAAAACCAAACTTACCTCCCTGCTTGCTAAGTAGCAGCTTCAACATAAGAATGCAGGGCCAATAGATGCAAAAGATTGCGAACACTTTCTGTTAACCTACAATTAAGCTGTTGTCGGCGAACGATAAAAGCGGAGATCCGCTTTGTGGAAGTCCAGTTTAAAACTGACGGTCCTTAAAACAGATGTCAAGAAGTGATGGCTTTTTTTTTTTATATATCCTCTCTAGGATTGTACGAATGAGATGAAAGTTGCAAGTTGTTTTAGATCGATCTTCCCTTCACAGCATAATTCTGCTAGAATTAAATCAATTTTCACCAAAATCTTTAACTCTATTTAGCAGAGAGTTATTAGCTTGTAATATATTTAATGTATTTCCCCCCCCACCACCACCATGCCTGTCCCATTTCTTCAGCAATGTGATCACTCCCTTGGTGACTTGACCTGAGATAGAACGCTCTCTACACATTACAATTGCGCTGAAAAAATTAAATAAATAAATAAACATATTAACTGATTGGTGTCAACATGTTAACCAACTAGCGTCGTTCTATAGACAATAACTTTAATTTTCTTTTTATGTGGGTAAATTTTTACATTAGCTCCAGCTCCACAATTTTCTTTAACATGACGACTTTTGTAGGTTTTCGACTATACTGATTACGAAAATCTCATTTAAATTTGACAGAGACAAGTACTTTTCGGTGATTGGGAGTGTCTATTCCGAAAGGAATTCTTAACAGGAGATGGTTGGGAGTGTCTATTTTGAAAGTCGTAACATCAGAAGGTTGGGTGTTGGCCACCAACAACAACCGTACTTTCATTTTTTACGAGGGGGGTTGTGTCCACCAGGCAACGCTGGTTAATGAGTCCAGCTAGTTTTAAATACAATACAAATTTAAAAACTCCAAGAAATTAAAAAATAAAAAATAAAAAACAGTTAAAAACTTAAAATCCTCCAATCCTCCATTTTGAAAATCGCAACGATGTTAAAATTGAAAAATTGTATTCCACATAAAATAATTTTTGGAATAAATGCAAAAATTTCAGTAAAATTGGAAAATTCTTTGATTTCTCGTGATTAAAAATATATTGAACTTTTCAACATTTATTTAATAAATTAAATAAAACTCAGGTGGTCTTCAAGGTGATCTCCCTGCACACACACACATTCAGCGAGCTACCCCAGAGGCAGGTAGCATGTATGTACACTACAAACACCTAACTAGTGTGAGTCCAAAAAGCAATATTTTGAGCAGCACTCTGGAGACTTCTAGAATTTTCTTTTCTTATCCTTTTACTTTAAATGAAATTTATAAAATTATATAAACTTTAAATTAAAAAAAAAAGAAACGAAAAGAATCCATCTCCATGACATGATGCCAATCTGTCGCCAGTTAAAGTCTCAGTCATTAATTTATATGATTATGTGTTGTCTTAAAGCACCTGGTATTCCCAAATGGTCACCCATCTACGTACTGATAAAGCTCAGTTTTGTTTAAGTACTGATAAAACTCAGTTTTGTCTAAGTACTGATAAAACTCAGTTTTGTCTAAGTACTGATAAAACTCAGTTTTGTCTAAGTACTGATAAAACTCAGTTTTGTCTAAGTACTGATAAAACTCAGTTTTGTTTAAGTGCTGATAAAACTCAGTTTTGTCTAAGTACTGATAAAGCTCAGTTTTGTCTAAGTACTGATAAAACTCAGTTTTGTCTAAGTACTGATAAAACTCAGTTTTGTCTAAGTACTGATAAAACTCAGTTTTGTTTAAGTACTGATAAAACTCAGTTTTGTCTAAGTACTGATAAAACTCAGTTTTGTTTAAGTACTGATAAAACTCAGTTTTGTCTAAGTACTGATAAAACTCAGTTTTATTTAAGTACTGATAAAACTCAGTTTTGTTTAAGTACTGATAAAGCTTAGTTTTGTCAAAGTACTGATAAAACTCAGTTTTGTTTAAGTACTGATAAAACTCAGTTTTGTCTAAGTACTGATAAAACTCAGTTTTGTCTAAGTACTGATAAAACTCAGTTTTGTCTAAGTACTGATAAAACTCAGTTTTGTCTAAGTACTGATAAAACTCAGTTTTGTTTAAGTACTGATAAAACTCAGTTTTGTCTAAGTACTGATAAAACTCAGTTTTATTTAAGTACTGATAAAACTCAGTTTTGTCTAAGTACTGATAAAGCTCAGTTTTGTTTAAGTACTGATAAAACTCAGTTTTGTCTAAGTACTGATAAAACTCAGTTTTGTTTAAGTACTGATAAAACTCAGTTTTGTCTAAGTACTGATAAAACTCAGTTTTATTTAAGTACTGATAAAACTCAGTTTTGTCTAAGTACTGATAAAGCTTAGTTTTGTCAAAGTACTGATAAAACTCAGTTTTGTTTAAGTACTGATAAAACTCAGTTTTGTTTAAGTACTGATAAAACTCAGTTTTGTCTAAGTACTGATAAAACTCAGTTTTATTTAAGTACTGATAAAACTCAGTTTTGTCTAAGTACTGATAAAGCTTAGTTTTGTCAAAGTACTGATAAAACTCAGTTTTGTTTAAGTACTGATAAAACTCAGTTTTGTTTAAGTACTGATAAAGCTTAGTTTTGTCTAAGTCCTGATAAAACTTAGTTTTGTTTAAGTACTGATAAAGCTTAGTTTTGTCAAAGTACTGATAAAACTCAGTTTTGTTTAAGTACTGATAAAACTCAGTTTTGTCTAAGTACTGATAAAACTCAGTTTTGTCTAAGTACTGATAAAACTCAGTTTTGTCTAAGTACTGATAAAGCTCAGTTTTGTTTAAGTACTGATAAAAGTCAGTTTTGTCTAAGTACTGATAAAACTCAGTTTTGTTTAAGTACTGATAAAACTCAGTTTTGTCTAAGTACTGATAAAACTCAGTTTTATTTAAGTACTGATAAAACTCAGTTTTGTCTAAGTACTGATAAAGCTCAGTTTTGTTTAAGAACTGATAAAACTCAGTTTTGTCTAAGTACTGATAAAGCTCAGTTTTATTAAAGTACTGATAAAACTCAGTTTTGTTTAAGTACTGATAAAGCTCAGTTTTGTTTATGTACTGATAAAGCTCAGTTTTGTCTAAGTACTGATAAAACTCAGTTTTATTTAAGTACTGATAAAACTCAGTTTAGTCTAAGTACTGATAAAGCTTAGTTTTGTCAAAGTACTGATAAAACTCAGTTTTGTTTAAGTACTGATAAAACTCAGTTTTGTCTAAGTACTGATAAAACTCAGTTTTATTTAAGTTTTGTCTAAGTACTGATAAAGCTTAGTTTTGTCAAAGTACTGATAAAACTCAGTTTTGTCTAAGTACTGATAAAACTCAGTTTTGTCTAAGTACCGATAAAACTCAGTTTTGTCTAAGTACTGATAAAACTCAGTTTTGTTTAAGTACTGATAAAACTCAGTTTTGTCTAAGTACTGATAAAACTCAGTTTTATTTAAGTTTTGTCTAAGTACTGCTAAAGCTTAGTTTTGTCAAAGTACTGATAACACTCAGTTTTGTCTAAGTACTGATAAAACTCAGTTTTGTCTAAGTACCGATAAAACTCAGTTTTGTCTAAGTACTGATAAAACTCAGTTTTGTTTAAGTACTGATACAACTCAGTTTTGTCTAAGTACTGATAAAACTCAGTTTAGTTTAAGTACTGTTAAAAACTCAGTTTTGTCTAAGTACTGATAAAACTCAGTTTTGTCTAAGTACTGATAAAACTCAGTTTTGTCTAAGTACTGATAAAACTCAGTTTTGTCTAAGTACTGATAAAACTCAGTTTTGTTTAAGTACTGATAAAACTCAGTTTTGTCTAAGTACTGATAAAACTCAGTTTTATTTAAGTACTGATAAAACTCAGTTTTGTCTAAGTACTGATAAAGCTCAGTTTTGTTTAAGTACTGATAAAACTCAGTTTTGTCTAAGTACTGATAAAACTCAGTTTTATTTAAGTACTGATAAAACTCAGTTTTGTCTAAGTACCGATAAAGCTTAGTTTTGTCAAAGTACTGATAACACTCAGTTTTGTCTAAGTACTGATAAAACTCAGTTTAGTCTAAGTACTGATAAAACTCAGTTTTGTTTAAGTACTGATAAAACTCAGTTTTGTCTAAGTACTGATAAAACTCAGTTTTGTTTAAGTACTGATAAAACTCAGTTTTGTCTAAGTACTGATAAAACTTAGTTTTGTTTAAGTACTGATAAAGCTTAGTTTTGTCAAAGTACTGATAAAACTCAGTTTTGTTTAAGTACTGATAAAACTCAGTTTTGTTTAAGTACTGATACAGGTTAGTTTTGTCAAAGTACTGATAAAACTCAGTTTTGTCTAAGTACTGATAAAACTCAGTTTTGTCTAAGTACTGATAAAACTCAGTTTTGTCTAAGTACTGATAAAACTCAGTTTTGTCAAAGTACTGATAAAACTCAGTTTTGTCTAAGTACTGATAAAGCTCAGTTTTGTTTAAGTACTGATAAAACTCAGTTTCGTCTAAGTACTGATAAAACTCAGTTTTGTTTAAGTACTCATAAAACTCAGTTTTGTCTAAGTACTGATAAAACTCAGTTTTATTTAAGTACTGATAAAACTCAGTTTTGTCTAAGTACTGATAAAGCTCAGTTTTGTTTAAGTACTGGTAAAACTCAGTTTTGTCTAAGTACTGATAAAGCTCAGTTTTATTTAAGTACTGATAAAACTCAGTTTTGTCTAAGTACTGATAAAGCTCAGTTTTGTTTAGGTACTGATAAAGCTCAGTTTTGTCTAAGTACTGATAAAACTCAGTTTTATTTAAGTACTGATAAAACTCAGTTTTGTCTAAGTACTGATAAAGCTTAGTTTTGTCAAAGTAATTATATAACTCAGTTTTGTTTAAGTACTGATTAAACTCAGTTTTGTCTAAGTACTGATAAAACTCAGTTTTATTTAAGTACTGATAAAACTCAGTTTTGTCTAAGTACTGATAAAGCTTAGTTTTGTCAAAGTACTGATAACACTCAGTTTTGTCTAAGTACTGATAAAACTCAGTTTTGTCTAAGTACTGATAAAACTCAGTTTCGTCTAAGTACTGATAAAACTCAGTTTTGTTTAAGTACTGATAAAACTCAGTTTTGTCTAAGTACTGATAAAGCTCAGTTTTGTTTAGGTACTGATAAAGCTCAGTTTTGTCTAAGTACTGATAAAACTCAGTTTTATTTAAGTACTGATAAAACTCAGTTTTGTCAAAGTACTAATAAAACTCAGTTTTGTTTAAGTACTGATAAAACTCAGTTTTGTTTAAGTACTGATACAGCTTAGTTTTGTCAAAGTACTGATAAAACTCAGTTTTGTCTAAGTACTGATAAAACTCAGTTTTGTCTAAGTACTGATAAAACTCAGTTTTGTCTAAGTACTGATAAAACTCAGTTTTGTCTAAGTACTGATAAAGCTCAGTTTTGTTTAAGTACTGATAAAACTCAGTTTTGTCTAAGTACTGATAAAGCTCAGTTTTGTTTAAGTACTGATAAAACTCAGTTTTGTCTAAGTACTGATAAAACTCAGTTTTGTTTAAGTACTGATAAAACTCAGTTTTGTCTAAGTACTGATAAAACTCAGTTTTATTTAAGTACTGATAAAACTCAGTTTTGTCTAAGTACTGATAAAGCTCAGTTTTGTTTAAGTACTGATAAAACTCAGTTTTGTCTAAGTACTGATAAAGCTCAGTTTTATTTAAGTACTGATAAAACTAAGTTTTGTCTAAGTACTGATAAAGCTCAGTTTTGTTTAGGTACTGATAAAGCTCAGTTTTGTCTAAGTACTGATAAAACTCAGTTTTATTTAAGTACTGATAAAACTCAGTTTTGTCTAAGTACTGATAAAGCTTAGTTTTGTCAAAGTAATTATAAAACTCAGTTTTGTTTAAGTACTGATTAAACTCAGTTTTGTCTAAGTACTGATAAAACTCAGTTTTATTTAAGTACTGATAAAACTCAGTTTTGTCTAAGTACTGATAAAGCTCAGTTTTGTTTAAGTACTGATAAAACTCAGTTTTGTCTAAGTACTGATAAAACTCAGTTTTGTTTAAGTACTGATAAAACTCAGTTTTGTCTAAGTACTGATAAAACTCAGTTTTATTTAAGTACTGATAAAACTCAGTTTTGTCTAAGTACTGATAAAGCTTAGTTTTGTCAAAGTACTGATAAAACTCAGTTTTGTTTAAGTACTGATAAAACTCAGTTTTGTTTAAGTACTGATAAAACTCAGTTTTGTCTAAGTACTGATAAAACTCAGTTTTATTTAAGTACTGATAAAACTCAGTTTTGTCTAAGTACTGATAAAGCTTAGTTTTGTCAAAGTACTGATAAAACTCAGTTTTGTTTAAGTACTGATAAAACTCAGTTTTGTTTAAGTACTGATAAAGCTTAGTTTTGTCTAAGTCCTGATAAAACTTAGTTTTGTTTAAGTACTGATAAAGCTTAGTTTTGTCAAAGTACTGATAAAACTCAGTTTTGTTTAAGTACTGATAAAACTCAGTTTTGTCTAAGTACTGATAAAACTCAGTTTTGTCTAAGTACTGATAAAACTCAGTTTTGTCTAAGTACTGATAAAGCTCAGTTTTGTTTAAGTACTGATAAAAGTCAGTTTTGTCTAAGTACTGATAAAACTCAGTTTTGTTTAAGTACTGATAAAACTCAGTTTTGTCTAAGTACTGATAAAACTCAGTTTTATTTAAGTACTGATAAAACTCAGTTTTGTCTAAGTACTGATAAAGCTCAGTTTTGTTTAAGAACTGATAAAACTCAGTTTTGTCTAAGTACTGATAAAGCTCAGTTTTATTAAAGTACTGATAAAACTCAGTTTTGTTTAAGTACTGATAAAGCTCAGTTTTGTTTATGTACTGATAAAGCTCAGTTTTGTCTAAGTACTGATAAAACTCAGTTTTATTTAAGTACTGATAAAACTCAGTTTAGTCTAAGTACTGATAAAGCTTAGTTTTGTCAAAGTACTGATAAAACTCAGTTTTGTTTAAGTACTGATAAAACTCAGTTTTGTCTAAGTACTGATAAAACTCAGTTTTATTTAAGTTTTGTCTAAGTACTGATAAAGCTTAGTTTTGTCAAAGTACTGATAAAACTCAGTTTTGTCTAAGTACTGATAAAACTCAGTTTTGTCTAAGTTCCGATAAAACTCAGTTTTGTCTAAGTACTGATAAAACTCAGTTTTGTTTAAGTACTGATAAAACTCAGTTTTGTCTAAGTACTGATAAAACTCAGTTTTATTTAAGTTTTGTCTAAGTACTGCTAAAGCTTAGTTTTGTCAAAGTACTGATAACACTCAGTTTTGTCTAAGTACTGATAAAACTCAGTTTTGTCTAAGTACCGATAAAACTCAGTTTTGTCTAAGTACTGATAAAACTCAGTTTTGTTTAAGTACTGATACAACTCAGTTTTGTCTAAGTACTGATAAAACTCAGTTTAGTTTAAGTACTGTTAAAAACTCAGTTTTGTCTAAGTACTGATAAAACTCAGTTTTGTCTAAGTACTGATAAAACTCAGTTTTGTCTAAGTACTGATAAAACTCAGTTTTGTCTAAGTACTGATAAAACTCAGTTTTGTTTAAGTACTGATAAAACTCAGTTTTGTCTAAGTACTGATAAAACTCAGTTTTATTTAAGTACTGATAAAACTCAGTTTTGTCTAAGTACTGATAAAGCTCAGTTTTGTTTAAGTACTGATAAAACTCAGTTTTGTCTAAGTACTGATAAAACTCAGTTTTATTTAAGTACTGATAAAACTCAGTTTTGTCTAAGTACCGATAAAGCTTAGTTTTGTCAAAGTACTGATAACACTCAGTTTTGTCTAAGTACTGATAAAACTCAGTTTAGTCTAAGTACTGATAAAACTCAGTTTTGTTTAAGTACTGATAAAACTCAGTTTTGTCTAAGTACTGATAAAACTCAGTTTTGTTTAAGTACTGATAAAACTCAGTTTTGTCTAAGTACTGATAAAACTTAGTTTTGTTTAAGTACTGATAAAGCTTAGTTTTGTCAAAGTACTGATAAAACTCAGTTTTGTTTAAGTACTGATAAAACTCAGTTTTGTTTAAGTACTGATACAGGTTAGTTTTGTCAAAGTACTGATAAAACTCAGTTTTGTCTAAGTACTGATAAAACTCAGTTTTGTCTAAGTACTGATAAAACTCAGTTTTGTCTAAGTACTGATAAAACTCAGTTTTGTCTAAGTACTGATAAAACTCAGTTTTGTCTAAGTACTGATAAAGCTCAGTTTTGTTTAAGTACTGATAAAACTCAGTTTCGTCTAAGTACTGATAAAACTCAGTTTTGTTTAAGTACTCATAAAACTCAGTTTTGTCTAAGTACTGATAAAACTCAGTTTTATTTAAGTACTGATAAAACTCAGTTTTGTCTAAGTACTGATAAAGCTCAGTTTTGTTTAAGTACTGGTAAAACTCAGTTTTGTCTAAGTACTGATAAAGCTCAGTTTTATTTAAGTACTGATAAAACTCAGTTTTGTCTAAGTACTGATAAAGCTCAGTTTTGTTTAGGTACTGATAAAGCTCAGTTTTGTCTAAGTACTGATAAAACTCAGTTTTATTTAAGTACTGATAAAACTCAGTTTTGTCTAAGTACTGATAAAGCTTAGTTTTGTCAAAGTAATTATATAACTCAGTTTTGTTTAAGTACTGATTAAACTCAGTTTTGTCTAAGTACTGATAAAACTCAGTTTTATTTAAGTACTGATAAAACTCAGTTTTGTCTAAGTACTGATAAAGCTTAGTTTTGTCAAAGTACTGATAACACTCAGTTTTGTCTAAGTACTGATAAAACTCAGTTTTGTCTAAGTACTGATAAAACTCAGTTTCGTCTAAGTACTGATAAAACTCAGTTTTGTTTAAGTACTGATAAAACTCAGTTTTGTCTAAGTACTGATAAAGCTCAGTTTTGTTTAGGTACTGATAAAGCTCAGTTTTGTCTAAGTACTGATAAAACTCAGTTTTATTTAAGTACTGATAAAACTCAGTTTTGTCAAAGTACTAATAAAACTCAGTTTTGTTTAAGTACTGATAAAACTCAGTTTTGTTTAAGTACTGATACAGCTTAGTTTTGTCAAAGTACTGATAAAACTCAGTTTTGTCTAAGTACTGATAAAACTCAGTTTTGTCTAAGTACTGATAAAACTCAGTTTTGTCTAAGTACTGATAAAACTCAGTTTTGTCTAAGTACTGATAAAGCTCAGTTTTGTTTAAGTACTGATAAAACTCAGTTTTGTCTAAGTACTGATAAAGCTCAGTTTTGTTTAAGTACTGATAAAACTCAGTTTTGTCTAAGTACTGATAAAACTCAGTTTTGTTTAAGTACTGATAAAACTCAGTTTTGTCTAAGTACTGATAAAACTCAGTTTTATTTAAGTACTGATAAAACTCAGTTTTGTCTAAGTACTGATAAAGCTCAGTTTTGTTTAAGTACTGATAAAACTCAGTTTTGTCTAAGTACTGATAAAGCTCAGTTTTATTTAAGTACTGATAAAACTAAGTTTTGTCTAAGTACTGATAAAGCTCAGTTTTGTTTAGGTACTGATAAAGCTCAGTTTTGTCTAAGTACTGATAAAACTCAGTTTTATTTAAGTACTGATAAAACTCAGTTTTGTCTAAGTACTGATAAAGCTTAGTTTTGTCAAAGTAATTATAAAACTCAGTTTTGTTTAAGTACTGATTAAACTCAGTTTTGTCTAAGTACTGATAAAACTCAGTTTTATTTAAGTACTGATAAAACTCAGTTTTGTCTAAGTACTGATAAAGCTTAGTTTTGTCAAAGTACTGATAACACTCAGTTTTGTCTAAGTACTGATAAAACTCAGTTTTGTCTAAGTACTGATAAAACTCAGTTTTGTCTAAGTACTGATAAAACTCAGTTTTGTTTAAGTACTGATAAAACTCAGTTTTGTCTAAGTACTGATAAAACTCAGTTTTGTTTAAGTACTGATAAAACTCAGTTTTGTCTAAGTACTGATAAAACTCAGTTTTGTTTAATACTGATAAAACTCAGTTTTGTCTAAGTACTGATAAAACTCAGTTTTGTCTAAGTATGGATAAAACTCAGTTTTGTCTAAGTACTGATAAAACTCAGTTTTGTCTAAGTACTGATAAAACTCAGTTTTGTCTAAGTACTGATAAAGTTCAGTTTTGTTTAAGTACTGATAAAGCTCAGTTTTTTTAAGTACTGATAAAACTCAGTTTTGTCTAAGTACTGATAAAGTTCAGTTTTGTTTAAGTACTGATAAAGCTCAGTTTATTTAAGTGCTGATAAAACTCAGTTTTGTTTAAGTACTGATAAAGCTCAGTTTTTTTAAGTACTGATAAAACTCAGTTTTGTCTAAGTACTGATAAAACTCAGTTTTGTCTAAGTATGGATAAAACTCAGTTTTGTCTAAGTACTGATAAAACCCAGTTTTGTCTAAGTACTGATAAAGTTCAGTTTTGTTTAAGTACTGATAAAACTCAGTTTTGTTTAAGTACTGATAAAACTCAGTTTTGTTTAAGTACTGATAAAACTCAGTTTTGTTTAAGTACTGGTAAAGCTTAGTTTTGTTTAAGTACTGGTAAAGCTTAGTTTTGTTTAAGTACTGATAAAACTCAGTTTTGTTTAAGTACTGATAAAACTGTGTTTTGTCTAAGTGCTGATAAAACTCGGTTTTGTCTAAGTACTGATAAAACTGTGTTTTTTCTAAGTACTGATAAAACTCAGTTTTGTCTAAGTACTGATAAAACTCAGTTTTGTCTAAGTATGGATAAAACCCAGTTTTGTCTAAGTACTGATAAAACTCAGTTTTGTCTAAGTACTGATAAAACTCAGTTTTGTCTAAGTACTGATAAAGCTTAGTTTTGTCTAAGTACTGATAAAGCTTAGTTTTGTCTAAGTACTGATAAAGCTCAGTTTTGTTTAAGTACTGATAGAGCTCAGTTTTGTTTAAGTACTGGTAAAGCTCAGTTTTGTTTAAGTACTGATAAAGCTCAGTTTTGTTTAAGTACTGATAAAGTTCAGCTTTGTTTAAGTACTGATAAAACTAAGTTTTGTTAGAGTACTGATAAAGCTTAGTTTTGTTTAAGTACTGATAAAGCTTAGTTTTGTTTAAGTACTGATAAAGCTTAGTTTTATTTAAGTACTGATAAAACTCAGTTTTGTCAAAGTACTGAAAAACTCAGTTTTGTTTAAGTACTGATAAAACTCAGTTTTGTTTAAGTACTGATACAGCTTAGTTTTGTCAAAGTACTGATAAAACTCAGTTTTGTCTAAGTACTGATAAAACTCAGTTTTGTCTAAGTACCGATAAAACTCAGTTTTGTCTAAGTACTGATAAAACTCAGTTTTGTCTAAGTACTGATAAAACTCAGTTTTGTCTAAGTACTGATAAAACTCAGTTTTGTCTAAGTACTGATAAAGCTCAGTTTTGTTTAAGTACTGATAAAACTCAGTTTTGTCTAAGTACTGATAAAGCTTAGTTTTGTCTAAGTACTGATAAAGCTTAGTTTTGTCTAAGTACTGATAAAACTCAGTTTTGTTTAAGTACTGATTAAACTCAGTTTTGTCTAAGTACTGATAAAACTCAGTTTTATTTAAGTACTGATAAAACTCAGTTTTGTCTAAGTACCGATAAAGCTTAGTTTTGTCAAAGTACTGATAACACTCATTTTTGTCTAAGTACTGATAAAACTCAGTTTAGTCTAAGTACTGATAAAACTCAGTTTTGTTTAAGTACTGATAAAACTCAGTTTTGTCTAAGTACTGATAAAACTCAGTTTTGTTTAAGTACTGATAAAACTCAGTTTTGTCTAAGTACTGATAAAACTTAGTTTTGTTTAAGTACTGATAAAGCTTAGTTTTGTCAAAGTACTGATAAAACTCAGTTTTGTCTAAGTACTGATAAAACTCAGTTTTGTCTACGTACCGATAAAACTCAGTTTTGTCTAAGTACTGATAAAACTCAGTTTTGTCTAAGTACTGATAAAACTCAGTTTTGTCTAAGTACTGATAAAACTCAGTTTTGTCTAAGTACTGATACAGCTTAGTTTTGTCTAAGTACTGATAAAACTCAGTTTAGTCTAAGTACTGATAAAACTCAGTTTTGTTTAAGTACTGATAAAACTCAGTTTTGTCTAAGTACTGATAAAACTCAGTTTTGTTTAAGTACTGATAAAACTCAGTTTTGTCTAAGTACTGATAAAGCTTAGTTTTGTTTAAGTACTGATAAAGCTTAGTTTTGTCAAAGTACTGATAAAACTCAGTTTTGTTTAAGTACTGATAAAACTCAGTTTTGTTTAAGTACTGATACAGGTTAGTTTTGTCAAAGTACTGATAAAACTCAGTTTTGTCTAAGTACTGATAAAACTCAGTTTTGTCTAAGTACTGATAAAACTCAGTTTTGTCTAAGTACTGATAAAACTCAGTTTTGTCTAAGTACTGATAAAACTCAGTTTTGTCTAAGTACTGATAAAGCTCAGTTTTGTTTAAGTACTGATAAAACTCAGTTTTGTCTAAGTACTGATAAAACTCAGTTTTGTTTAAGTACTGATAAAACTCAGTTTTGTCTAAGTACTGATAAAACTCAGTTTTATTTAAGTACTGATAAAACTCAGTTTTGTCTAAGTACTGATAAAGCTCAGTTTTGTTTAAGTACTGATAAAACTCAGTTTTGTCTAAGTACTGATAAAGCTCAGTTTTAGTTAAGTACTGATAAAACTCAGTTTTGTCTAAGTACTGATAAAGCTCAGTTTTGTTTAGGTACTGATAAAGCTCAGTTTTGTCTAAGTACTGATAAAACTCAGTTTTATTTAAGTACTGATAAAACTCAGTTTTGTCTAAGTACTGATAAAACTCAGTTTTGTTTAAGTGCTGATAAAACTCAGTTTTGTCTAAGTACTGATAAAGCTCAGTTTTAGTTAAGTACTGATAAAACTCAGTTTTGTCTAAGTACTGATAAAGCTCAGTTTTGTTTAGGTACTGATAAAGCTCAGTTTTGTCTAAGTACTGATAAAACTCAGTTTTATTTAAGTACTGATAAAACTCAGTTTTGTCTAAGTACTGATAAAGCTTAGTTTTGTCAAAGTAATTATATAACTCAGTTTTGTTTAAGTACTGATTAAACTCAGTTTTGTCTAAGTACTGATAAAACTCAGTTTTATTTAAGTACTGATAAAACTCAGTTTTGTCTAAGTACTGATAAAGCTTAGTTTTGTCAAAGTACTGATAACACTCAGTTTTGTCTAAGTACTGATAAAACTCAGTTTTGTCTAAGTACTGATAAAACTCAGTTTTGTCTAAGTACTGATAAAACTCAGTTTTGTTTAAGTACTGATAAAACTCAGTTTTGTCTAAGTACTGATAAAGCTCAGTTTTGTTTAGGTACTGATAAAGCTCAGTTTTGTCTAAGTACTGATAAAACTCAGTTTTATTTAAGTACTGATAAAACTCAGTTTTGTCAAAGTACTGATAAAACTCAGTTTTGTTTAAGTACTGATAAAACTCAGTTTTGTTTAAGTACTGATACAGCTTAGTTTTGTCAAAGTACTGATAAAACTCAGTTTTGTCTAAGTACTGATAAAACTCAGTTTTGTCTAAGTACTGATAAAACTCAGTTTTGTCTAAGTACTGATAAAACTCAGTTTTGTCTAAGTACTGATAAAACTCAGTTTTGTCTAAGTACTGATAAAACTCAGTTTTGTCTAAGTACTGATAAAGCTCAGTTTTGTTTAAGTACTGATAAAACTCAGTTTTGTCTAAGTACTGATAAAACTCAGTTTTGTTTAAGTACTGATAAAACTCAGTTTTGTCTAAGTACTGATAAAACTCAGTTTTATTTAAGTACTGATAAAACTCAGTTTTGTCTAAGTACTGATAAAGCTCAGTTTTGTTTAAGTACTGATAAAACTCAGTTTTGTCTAAGTACTGATAAAGCTCAGTTTTATTTAAGTACTGATAAAACTCAGTTTTGTCTAAGTACTGATAAAGCTAAATTTTGTTTAGGTACTGATAAAGCTCAGTTTTGTCTAAGTACTGATAAAACTCAGTTTTATTTAAGTACTGATAAAACTCAGTTTTGTCTAAGTACTGATAAAGCTTAGTTTTGTCAAAGTAATTATAAAACTCAGTTTTGTTTAAGTACTGATTAAACTCAGTTTTGTCTAAGTACTGATAAAACTCAGTTTTATTTAAGTACTGATAAAACTCAGTTTTGTCTAAGTACTGATAAAGCTTAGTTTTGTCAAAGTACTGATAACACTCAGTTTTGTCTAAGTACTGATAAAACTCAGTTTTGTCTAAGTACTGATAAAACTCAGTTTTGTCTAAGTACTGATAAAACTCAGTTTTGTTTAAGTACTGATAAAACTCAGTTTTGTCTAAGTACTGATAAAACTCAGTTTTGTTTAAGTACTGATAAAACTCAGTTTTGTCTAAGTACTGATAAAACTCAGTTTTGTTTAATACTGATAAAACTCAGTTTTGTCTAAGTACTGATAAAACTCAGTTTTGTCTAAGTATGGATAAAACTCAGTTTTGTCTAAGTACTGATAAAACTCAGTTTTGTCTAAGTACTGATAAAACTCAGTTTTGTTTAAGTACTGATAAAGCTCAGTTTTGTCTAAGTACTGAAATAACTTAGTTTTGTCTAAGTACTGATAAAGCTCAGTTTTGTCTAAGTACTGATAAAGTTCAGTTTTGTTTAAGTACTGATAAAGCTCAGTTTTTTTAAGTGCTGATAAAACTCAGTTTTGTTTAAGTACTGATAAAGCTCAGTTTAGTCTAAGTACTGATAAAACTCAGTTTTGTCTAAGTATGGATAAAACTCAGTTTTGTCTAAGTACTGATAAAACCCAGTTTTGTCTAAGTACTGATAAAGTTCAGTTTTGTTTAAGTACTGATAAAGCTCAGTTTTTTTAAGTGCTGATAAAACTCAGTTTTGTTTAAGTACTGATAAAGCTCAGTTTTGTCTAAGTACTGATAAAACTCAGTTTTGTCTAAGTATGGATAAAACTCAGTTTTGTCTAAGTACTGATAAAACCCAGTTTTGTCTAAGTACTGATAAAGTTCAGTTTTGTTTAAGTACTGATAAAACTCAGTTTTGTTTAAGTACTGATAAAACTCAGTTTTGTTTAAGTACTGATAAAACTCAGTTTTGTTTAAGTACTGGTAAAGCTTAGTTTTGTTTAAGTACTGGTAAAGCTTAGTTTTGTTTAAGTACTGATAAAACTGTGTTTTGTCTAAGTGCTGATAAAACTCAGTTTTGTCTAAGTACTGATAAAACTGTGTTTTTTCTAAGTACTGATAAAACTCAGTTTTGTTTAAGTACTGATAAAACTCAGTTTTGTCTAAGTGCTGATAAAACTAAGTTTTGTCAAAGTACTGATAAAACTCAGTTTTGTCTAAGTACTGATAAAACTCAGTTTTGTTTAAGTACTGATAAAACTCAGTTTTGTCTAAGTACTGATAAAACTGAGTTTTGTCTAAGTATGGATAAAACCCAGTTTTGTCTAAGTACTGATAAAACTCAGTTTTGTCTAAGTACTGATAAAGCTTAGTTTTGTCTAAGTACTGATAAAGCTTAGTTTTGTCTAAGTACTGATAAAGCTCAGTTTTGTTTAAGTACTGATAGAGCTCAGTTTTGTTTAAGTACTGGTAAAGCTCAGTTTTGTTTAAGTACTGATAAAGCTCAGTTTTGTTTAAGTACTGATAAAGTTCAGCTTTGTTTAAGTACTGATAAAACTCAGTTTTGTTAGAGTACTGATAAAGTTCAGTTTTGTTTAAGTACTGATAAAGCTTAGTTTTGTTTAAGTACTGATAAAGCTCAGTTTTGTTTAAGTACTGATAAAGCTCAGGTTTATTTAAGTACTGATAAAGCTCAGTTTTGTTTAAGTACAGATAAAGCTCAGTTTTGTTTAAGTACTGGTAAAGCTCAGTTTTGTTTAAGTACTGATAAAGCTCAGTTTTGTTTAAGTACTGGTAAAGCTTAGTTTTGTTTAAGTACTGATAAAGCTCAGTTTTGTTTAAGTACTGATAAAGCTCAGTTTTGTTTAAGTACTGGTAAAGCTCAGTTTTGTCTAAGTACTGATAAAACTCAGTTTTGTCTAAGTACTGATAAAGCTCAGTTTTGTCTAAGTACTGATAAAGCTCATTTTTATTTAAGTACTGGTAAAGCTCAGTTTTCTCTAAGTACTGATAAAGCTCAGTTTTGTTTAAGTACTGGTAAAGCTCAGTTTTGTTTAAGTACTGATAAAGCTCAGTTTTGTTTAAGTACTGATAAAGCTCAGTTTTGTTTAAGTACTGATAAAGCTCAGTTTTGTTTGAGTACTGGTAAAGCTTAGTTTTGTCTAAGTACTGATAAAGCTCAGTTTTGTTTAAGTACTGGTAAAGCTCAGTTTTTTTTAAGTACTGATAAAACTCAGTTTTGTCTAAGTACTGATAAAGCTCAGTTTTGTTTAAGTACTGATAAAGCTCAGTTTTGTTTAAGTACTGATAAAGCTCAGTTTTGTTTAAGTACTGGTAAAGCTTAGTTTTGTTTAAGTACTGATAAAACTCAGTTTTGTTTAAGTACTGATAAAACTCAGTTTTGTCTAAGTACTGATAAAGCTCAGTTTTGTTTAAGTACTGGTAAAGCTTTGTTTTGTCTAAGTACTGATAAAGCTCAGTTTTGTTTAAGTACTGATAAAGCTCAGTTTTGTTTAAGTACTGATAAATCTCAGTTTTGTCTAAGTACTGATAAAGCTCAGTTTTGTTTAAGTACTGATAAAACTCAGTTTTGTCTAAGTACTGATAAAGCTTAGTTTTGTCAAAGTACTGATAACACTCAGTTTTGTCTAAGTACTGATAAAACTCAGTTTTGTCTAAGTACTGATAAAACTCAGTTTTGTCTAAGTACTGATAAAACTCAGTTTTGTTTAAGTACTGATAAAACTCAGTTTTGTCTAAGTACTGATAAAACTCAGTTTTGTTTAAGTACTGATAAAACTCAGTTTTGTCTAAGTACTGATAAAACTCAGTTTTGTTTAATACTGATAAAACTCAGTTTTGTCTAAGTACTGATAAAACTCAGTTTTGTCTAAGTATGGATAAAACTCAGTTTTGTCTAAGTACTGATAAAACTCAGTTTTGTCTAAGTACTGATAAAACTCAGTTTTGTTTAAGTACTGATAAAGCTCAGTTTTGTCTAAGTACTGAAATAACTTAGTTTTGTCTAAGTACTGATAAAGCTCAGTTTTGTCTAAGTACTGATAAAGTTCAGTTTTGTTTAAGTACTGATAAAGCTCAGTTTTTTTAAGTGCTGATAAAACTCAGTTTTGTTTAAGTACTGATAAAGCTCAGTTTAGTCTAAGTACTGATAAAACTCAGTTTTGTCTAAGTATGGATAAAACTCAGTTTTGTCTAAGTACTGATAAAACCCAGTTTTGTCTAAGTACTGATAAAGTTCAGTTTTGTTTAAGTACTGATAAAGCTCAGTTTTTTTAAGTGCTGATAAAACTCAGTTTTGTTTAAGTACTGATAAAGCTCAGTTTTGTCTAAGTACTGATAAAACTCAGTTTTGTCTAAGTATGGATAAAACTCAGTTTTGTCTAAGTACTGATAAAACCCAGTTTTGTCTAAGTACTGATAAAGTTCAGTTTTGTTTAAGTACTGATAAAACTCAGTTTTGTTTAAGTACTGATAAAACTCAGTTTTGTTTAAGTACTGATAAAACTCAGTTTTGTTTAAGTACTGGTAAAGCTTAGTTTTGTTTAAGTACTGGTAAAGCTTAGTTTTGTTTAAGTACTGATAAAACTCAGTTTTGTTTAAGTACTGATAAAACTGTGTTTTGTCTAAGTGCTGATAAAACTCAGTTTTGTCTAAGTACTGATAAAACTGTGTTTTTTCTAAGTACTGATAAAACTCAGTTTTGTTTAAGTACTGATAAAACTCAGTTTTGTCTAAGTGCTGATAAAACTAAGTTTTGTCAAAGTACTGATAAAACTCAGTTTTGTCTAAGTACTGATAAAACTCAGTTTTGTTTAAGTACTGATAAAACTCAGTTTTGTCTAAGTACTGATAAAACTGAGTTTTGTCTAAGTATGGATAAAACCCAGTTTTGTCTAAGTACTGATAAAACTCAGTTTTGTCTAAGTACTGATAAAACTCAGTTTTGTCTAAGTACTGATAAAGCTTAGTTTTGTCTAAGTACTGATAAAGCTTAGTTTTGTCTAAGTACTGATAAAGCTCAGTTTTGTTTAAGTACTGATAGAGCTCAGTTTTGTTTAAGTACTGGTAAAGCTCAGTTTTGTTTAAGTACTGATAAAGCTCAGTTTTGTTTAAGTACTGGTAAAGCTCAGTTTTGTTTAAGTACTGATAAAGCTCAGTTTTGTTTAAGTACTGGTAAAGCTTAGTTTTGTTTAAGTACTGATAAAGCTCAGTTTTGTTTAAGTACTGATAAAGCTCAGTTTTGTTTAAGTACTGGTAAAGCTCAGTTTTGTCTAAGTACTGATAAAACTCAGTTTTGTCTAAGTACTGATAAAGCTCAGTTTTGTCTAAGTACTGATAAAGCTCATTTTTATTTAAGTACTGGTAAAGCTCAGTTTTGTCTAAGTACTGATAAAGCTTAGTTTTGTCTAAGTACTGATAAAGCTCAGTTTTGTTTAAGTACTGATAGAGCTCAGTTTTGTTTAAGTACTGGTAAAGCTCAGTTTTGTTTAAGTACTGATAAAGCTCAGTTTTGTTTAAGTACTGGTAAAGCTCAGTTTTGTTTAAGTACTGATAAAGCTCAGTTTTGTTTAAGTACTGGTAAAGCTTAGTTTTGTTTAAGTACTGATAAAGCTCAGTTTTGTTTTAGTACTGATAAAGCTCAGTTTTGTTTAAGTACTGGTAAAGCTCAGTTTTGTCTAAGTACTGATAAAACTCAGTTTTGTCTAAGTACTGATAAAGCTCAGTTTTGTCTAAGTACTGATAAAGCTCATTTTTATTTAAGTACTGGTAAAGCTCAGTTTTGTCTAAGTACTGATAAAGCTCAGTTTTGTTTAAGTACTGGTAAAGCTCAGTTTTGTTTAAGTACTGATAAAGCTCAGTTTTGTTTAAGTACTGATAAAGCTCAGTTTTGTTTAAGTACTGATAAAGCTCAGTTTTGTTTGAGTACTGGTAAAGCTTAGTTTTGTCTAAGTACTGATAAAGCTCAGTTTTGTTTAAGTACTGGTAAAGCTCAGTTTTTTTTAAGTACTGATAAAACTCAGTTTTGTCTAAGTACTGATAAAGCTCAGTTTTGTTTAAGTACTGATAAAGCTCAGTTTTGTTTAAGTACTGATAAAGCTCAGTTTTGTTTAAGTACTGGTAAAGCTTAGTTTTGTTTAAGTACTGATAAAACTCAGTTTTGTTTAAGTACTGATAAAACTCAGTTTTGTCTAAGTACTGATAAAGCTCAGTTTTGTTTAAGTACTGGTAAAGCTTTGTTTTGTCTAAGTACTGATAAAGCTCAGTTTTGTTTAAGTACTGATAAAGCTCAGTTTTGTTTAAGTACTGATAAATCTCAGTTTTGTCTAAGTACTGATAAAGCTCAGTTTTGTTTAAGTACTGATAAAACTCAGTTTTGTCTAAGTACTGATAAAGCTCAGTTTTGTTTAAGTACTGGTAAAGCTTAGTTTTGTTTAAGTACTGGTAAAGCTCAGTTTTGTTTAAGTACTGATAAAGCTCAGTTTTGTTTAAGTACTGGTAAAGCTCAGTTTTGTTTAAGTACTGATAAAGCTCAGTTTTGTTTAAGTACTGATAAAGCTCAGTTTTGTTTAAGTACTGATAAAGCTCAGTTTTTTGTAAGTACTGATAAAGCTCAGTTTTGTTTAAGTACTGATAAAACTCAGTTTTGTTTAAGTACTGATAAAGCTCAGTTTTGTTTAATTACTGATAAAGCTCAGTTTTGTTTAAGTACTGATAAAGCTCAGTTTTGTTTAAGTACTGGTAAAGCTCAGTTTTGTTTAAGTACTGATAAAGCTCAGTTTTGTTTAAGTACTGGTAAAGCTCAGTTTTGTTTAAGTACTGATAAAGCTCAGTTTTGTTTAAGTACTGATAAAGCTCAGTTTTTTTTAAGTACTGATAAAGCTCAGTTTTTTTAAGTACTGATAAAGCTCAGTTTTGTTTAAGTACTGATAAAGCTCAGTTTTGTTTAAGTACTGGTAAAGCTCAGTATCGTTTAAGTACTGATAAAGCTCAGTTTTGTTTAAGTACTGATAAAACTCAGTTTTGTCTAAGTACTGATAAAGTTCAGTTTTGTTTTAGTACTGATAAAGCTCAGTTTCTTTAAGTACTGATAAAACTCAGTTTTGTCTAAGTACTGATAAAGTTCAGTTTTGTTTAAGTACTGATAAAGCTCAGTTTTTTTAAGTGCTGATAAAACTCAGTTTTGTTTAAGTACTGATAAAGCTCAGTTTTGTCTAAGTACTGATAAAACTCAGTTTTGTCTAAGTATGGATAAAACTCAGTTTTGTCTAAGTACTGATAAAACCCAGTTTTGTCTAAGTACTGATAAAGTTCAGTTTTGTTTAAGTACTGATAAAGCTCAGTTTTTTTAAGTGCTGATAAAACTCAGTTTTGTTTAAGTACTGATAAAGCTCAGTTTTGTCTAAGTACTGATAAAACTCAGTTTTGTCTAAGTATGGATAAAACTCAGTTTTGTCTAAGTACTGATAAAACCCAGTTTTGTCTAAGTACTGATAAAGTTCAGTTTTGTTTAAGTACTGATAAAGCTGGTTTTTTTAAGTACTGATAAAGCTCAGTTTTGTTTAAGTACTGATAAAACTCAGTTTTGTTTAAGTACTGATAAAACTCAGTTTTGTTTAAGTACTGATAAAGCTCAGTTTTGTTTAAGTACTGATAAAGCTTAGTTTTGTTTAAGTACTGATAAAGCTCAGTTTTGTTTAAGTACTGGTAAAGCTTAGTTTTGTTTAAGTACTGATAAAACTCAGTTTTGTCTAAGTACTGATAAAGCTCAGTTTTGTCTAAGTACTGATAAAGCTCAGCTTTGTTTAAGTACTGGTAAAGCTCAGTTTTGTCTAAGTACTGATAAAGCTCAGTTTTGTCTAAGTACTGATAAAGCTTAGTTTTGTCTAAGTACTGATAAAGCTCAGTTTTGTTTAAGTACTGGTAAAGCTTAGTTTTGTTTAAGTACTGATAAAACTCAGTTTTGTCTAAGTACTGATAAAGCTCAGTTTTGTCTAAGTACTGATAAAGCTCAGCTTTGTTTAAGTACTGGTAAAGCTCAGTTTTGTCTAAGTACTGATAAAGCTCAGTTTTGTCTAAGTACTGATAAAGCTCAGTTTTGTTTAAGTACTGGTAAAGCTTAGTTTTGTCTAAGTACTGATAAAACTCAGTTTTGTCTAAGTACTGATAAAGCTCAGTTTTGTTTAAGTACTGGTAAAGCTCAGTTTTTTTTTGACTTCGATTACCTGATCGGGACCAGTGTGTTAACATAGTTTAGCCATACCATAATATGAAAATGCTTTTAACAATAAAATGCTTTATAATGTTTCTACCATAACAAAGAAAACATTATAGCGCATTAGCAAGGAGACCCTACGTTGCCCGAGATTGAACAAATACCAACAAATGTTCCACACTTCAAATCCCTTTATTATCAGTGAAGTTGGACATTTTTCAATCAAATCCATTGATTGCCTGCTCTAGTCGGGGACCCCTCATGGTTCACCAGGAGGAATTATTGCATGCTTCCTCCTTAGTGACTTAGTCCACAATACATTGTAGTCTACATTGCTTTATGTATAATGACTTGGATTAAAGTTTAAAATGCTAAAGTCAAGCATTATAGTTCAATTGTGCTCTAAACAGCAACATTCATACCTTATCAAAGAATCTACTGTTGATTTTATCTGTTTGTGCGGTGATAAAACTTCTCAAATGCACTTGTGATGTTCGGCTGTTAACTTTGGTCAAAATCACACTGTTTCTTCTTTAATTGGATTTTTTCGATTACCAATGGTAGATACTTACCGGAGGCATTCCAATACAAAACCTATCAAAGAACACTTCTAGACACATGAAATACATTTGCATAAAATTTAAAAAGAAAAAAAAATCGACTCAGTGGTATTAAAGTCTGTATGGAACGAACTGACGCACACAAAAAACACACACACAACACACAAAAACATGCACAAACACAAAAACACAAAAAACACACACACACAAAAACACACACAAACACAAAAACATGCACAAACACAAAAATACACACAAACACACACACAAACACAAAAACACACACAAACACACAGAAACATTCACACAAACACAAAAACATGCACAAACACAAAAACACACACAAACACGAAAACACACACAAACACGAAAAACACACACACAAACACAAAAACACACACAAACACAAACACACACACAAAAAACACACACAAACACAAAAACACACACACACACAAAAACACACAGTACCTTATATAATAAGTACAAATAGATAGAAATGTGGCTGGTTTAAATTTCAATTCTATTTTAGATTCAACTCTTAAAAATCGTTACAAAATTTTCCTTTTAAAATTCGTTACAAAAGTTTTCTTTTAAAAATTGTTACAATATTCAATTTAAAAACTTGTATTCCATGCGAAATATAATTTATTGAATAAATGCTGAACATCTAATTAAAATTGGATAATTCTTGTGAGTTTTGGTATTCTAAAACAAAATGAACACATTGGTTTGTTTACAAAGAGTAGTCTCCCCTAGTTGGGGAAGGGGGGGGGCGTATCATAGATGCTTGAGGTAATGGGCAGATAAATATAAATACAGCACTCACAGACAGCAACAACTCCTATACTTTATTGATACTGAGCTTGCATCCGTGAACCAGTCAAAATACTCTCATTAAAACATCTGATACAAGTCATTAAAACAGTCACAATGTAATTATCCTACGATCACTAAAATTTCTCAGCAAACGTAATTGATACTTACTGTAACAACTGTGTGACAGCTGGATACAAGCCCTGGTCTATGCTTAACAAGTCCAATAGACTAATGTTATATAAAACTACAAGGTCTACCCGGTATCACCTAGGAATTCCAATTTTTGTAAATGATGTGGATTATAAAAAGAATAAAAAATAAAATATAAAAAAATAAGGAATAAAAAATAAAAAAATAAAAAATAAAAAAATAAAAAATAAAAAAATAAAAAATAAAAAATAAAAAGAATAAAAAATAAAAAGAATAAAAAATAAAAAAATAAAAAGAATAAAAAATAAAAAATAAAAAATAAAAAAATAAAAAATCTGCTTATTTACTCTTTTGTTACTCATTTTTTAAATCATTTTTTTTTTTCACCCCAAGCAAGGCATATTGCCACTTGGATGCAAAGAGGCTACCATTTGAGATCGTGTCCAGCAGGGGACTGAATGGAGTAGAGCAGCAAGATGTCTGTTCACATTACATATAAACTTCTGCATATTAGTACAGTCAGAGAAGCTGGAAACAGGGAGGGAATTCTAAAATCTGGCAGACTGAGGGAAGAAACTATTAGAATAGAGGGCTTTCCGGCATCCAGAGACTTCAATAGTAAAGGGATGGGATTTTGCTGTTTGTCAGGAGTATATATGCCAAGGGGCACAAGCGCTGTGAGTTCATCAGAACACATTCAATTAAAGTGCTTGTAAAATAGGCATACGGACACAACACTGCGGCAATGGGATAGGAGCTAGAGCTTGTCTGATAGTGCAAGAACTATTAGATTTGAGACTCTGGAACATGTCTAATAGTGAAAGATTAGTGGCACATGCTCTGGTCCAGATGTAACAACAATACTCCATGCATGGGTGAATTGTGGCTTTGTAAAGATATTGCAGTTTGTAACGTCAAAGTTCATTTTGGGACAAAATCTGAGTAAAAATAATTTATGCCCTGAGTGAGGTTCGAACTCAAAACTGTATCTAAGTATGACGCACTTGTATGGAGTATCAATATGTAACATTATTAAATACATGAACCAAGCATTAATAAATGCTCGACTGAGCTCCAATTCCTGTTAAATCCCTCTAAAACATTTACAGCAACAACTCATCTAGATACAATCTACATTTCTAACTCCTAATTCTTCTTCCTCACAGAAGGGACATCGTGAGCCTATCTCCACTCTATTGTTATTTTCATTTTTTTTATGTGAACGAACTTTGGCTGGTGAAGAGACCGTGGTGGTTTGAGGAAAAGGATTTGAAGGCATCAACAGTGCAAGTATTGAAAGAAGCAGGAACTTTTGTTCACAAAACATGTCGGATAAACCACATCAACAAAAGGGACATTGCTATTGTCTCCAGCAAGACTGATTCTGTTCGACCAGAGAAAAGGAGCGCTTGTTTTTCTCTGGGACAATATGACAGTCGAACACATTGCTTATTCTGCGGAAGTGTTACTACGAAAAAACAAAACGAAAAAGTAACAAAAGGATTTTCTATGTGCATTTGTACGATGCAGAGTTGATCCAATCTGATAGAAAACCGCAGGAAGAAAAATGTTGCAATTTTTTTCTGCTTGGGGTACTTTGGCATTTATATTGATTAGCATAACTGTTAAGACTTGGTGGAGGTATATACTCTCTCAAGTGCTATTCTAGTCATAATTTTTAGTATATAGATAAAAGTTTGTTTTTTACTTTTTTTTTTCCAGCAGTTTTCAAGAATTTTGTAAATTTGAGCCACTTTCCGCTTCAATGAGCATCATAATTGGCAAACTCTGAGGTTGCCGAATCCTATTGATTATTCTAGCAGAATGTTTATGCCCCTAGGTGTTGTTTACTGGGACTCAATTAGGGTTGATCAGTCTGGGTGGCTTCAGGTTGACCTTTGCAATATGAGTCTTGTTTCTGCCCCTCCCCCTCATTGGCTTTCACTCATTTTATAAATTAGATTTTGATATACAACAAAAGGACCCACCCCTGCCCCTGGCTCTCACAGACATTGGCAAATCAAGTTCATCTGCTCTCTCTCTCTCTCTCTCTCTCTCTCTCTCTCTCTCTCTCTCTCTCTCTCTCTCCTTCCTATTCCCTCACCTCACTTTTTTTCTCTCTCCGGCACTTCTGCATTACTGTTATTTTTTTGACAATTTTTTATATTAAATTTAAAAAAAGAATGAAGGAAATTTCAATTAAAAAAAAATTAATTATATGAACATTTATTGAATTAAAATAAAATAAGAAAAAAATCGTTTTCTCAAAAACAAAACAAAAAAAAGTCACACATTTCAATAATGACTTTTCAAAATTGTAAACTTTAAAAGTCATACATTTTCATATATTGAAAACTGTCATTCATTTCAGAATTTTAAATTTTGTGTACAAAAAATTTATATTTTTGTAAAAAAACAAAAACAAGTGCACTAAATCAATACAATAACACAAAATATGTGTTGAAATAAGATAAAATTAAGAAAATTCCGTATTTGTGCATCTATGTTATCGCACTGAAATAATAATGCTATTATTTAGAAAGCCATTCTTAACCTGGGGTGGGTGTTTGTTTTTTTAACTATTCTGTACTTTCACCTAACAATTTAATAAACAAAAATATCATAAAAATTGAATTTAATTGAAAATAATACTTTTTAAAATAGCACGGTAACATAGATACACAAGCACCAAAAATTCTAAGAACACGAAATATTACTTATCTAAATTAAAATAAGGTAAGAAAAATTCGTTTTTTCAAAAAGTCACACACATTCCAATCATGATTGTTTAAAACTATAGCTTGAAAATGTCATATATTTTCATTCATTTCAGAATTTCTTTAATTTTATTTTAATTCAATAAATATCCAGATACTTAATATTTTGTGTTATTGTATTTAGTGTATTTATTTTTTTTAACTATAAGTCACACAAAATTGTGATATTTTCTGATAAAGTCTTTTTGAATTATCTCCCCTGAAAAAGTTCTTCAAAAATGAAAAAAAATGTCCAAAAAATACAGTAATGCACAAGTGCCCGCTCTCCTCTGTACTTTTCTCTCTCTCTTTACTTTCTCCTCCTCTTCATCTCTTTCTCTTATTTCCAAAACCTTTGTTTTAGAGAAATGCAGATTGTATTCATTCAATCTATTTTTAGACGCATCCAAGAGGCTCTGTCCATCTATAATGCTAATGTGTAAAATGATATTATATTCATCAATCTATTATGCTGAAATCAGAAATAGCATTTTTGTTGGTCTATCCTGCTTAGGTTTGAAATTGGTCTGTCATTCAGTTGCATTTTGTAGATGATGGGTTTTAAGAAAGAAACTTTATTCTTGGAAACTTCGTTTGTTTTTAGGGTTTTAGATCATGAAGTCGATTTTGTACTTGGTCAAGGTAAGAAAAAGTGCTCTGAGCATCATCTTCTCAGATGTGATAGCAGTACACCATTTTAGGATCTGACTCTAATGCAGGTAGAGAATTACATCAGAAGTGGGATACTCCCTGGAGTGCTAAAATAATCCAACCATCTATTAAAAGACTCATTCATGCACACATGCACACAGACACATGAATGCTCATCGACTGGTCAGTAATTGTTTCCCTTGTTCTTTGAAAATTTTTGTGGATTGGCCAACAGGTAATCCGATCACTGCTCCCTTACAGATCATATGAGCCAGCCTTTATATAAGCCCAAGTGCACTGTCCTCTGTCTCTTTTCAATTCATTATAATAAATGTTTGTACTTAACCCATTCAATACATCTACGATATTTGGCATTCATTTACTGGAGCGATAAGGTGCAATATTGAAGTAAGGGTTAGGTGTTGAGACTTGATTTGCATATTAGGAAACTCTCCTGCTTCAAAGCATGATGACAAAAAAGGTGTTCAAAACAAGTGTCAGAGCAAAAACATTGTTATTTGGAATTGAAATTGTTACGAGAAGTTGAATTGTTAGATTCATTATAATGAAGTTGAATTGTTAGATTCATTATAATGAAGTTGAATTGTTAGATTCATTATAATGAAGTTGAATTGTTAGATTCATTATAATGAAGTTGAATTGTTAGATTCATTATAGTGAAGTTGAATTGTTAGATTCATTATAATGAAGTTGAATTGTTAGATCCATCATAATGAAGTTGAATTGTTAGATTCATTATAATGAAGTTGAATTGTTAGATTCATTATAGTGAAGTTGAATTGTTAGATTCATTATAGTGAAGTTGAATTGTTAGATTCATTATAGCGAAGTTGAATTGTTAGATTCATTATAATGAAGTTGAATTGTTAGACCAAACCAAGCACAATGAATAAATATTTGCAGATATAAATTACTAGAAACATAAAAATGTTTACCAAATGATCGGATTAGACATTAAATAACCCGAAAAGAGTTGGTACTCTAAAACAAATCAACTAAACCAAACTCCATGAATAAATATCTGAAGCTGTCAAGAACTTGAAGCATAAAACCTTTTACCAAAACTTTTACCAAATTTGGCATGAAATGACCCCAAAAGGGTTAATATGCCATAAAATAAAACAACCAAACAAAACTTGGGGGAGGGGGGGCATTTTAAGTTTGGTTGCATCATAAGATTTCGAAGTATCATTTTCTTTTCCAAGTGGTCATACGAAAAAAGATCTTCACATAGCCATTGTCTTTACTCACTATTTGAAAATATCCTTTTCTTAATCACATGACTAACTCAGCCAATCACAGTCGAGTTTCTCTCCGCCTCCTTCCTCCCTTACTCTCAAATAAAACTAACTACCAGTCGGCTTCTGCACAAAGGTGTCAAGTGAGCTCATGCAGTTATACATCATTCAATGATTACCCGGTTCAACAATCTGTTGAATTTAGTTCAAGTGTGAAAGGTAAGTGAGTGTGGGAAGGAGGCGAGGTGGTAAAATTTGATTTTTCAGGATTTAACCTTGAAAGACATTTTTTTTTTTCATCAGAAGTGGAAATGAAAGGAAGTGAACGTCGGCTTTCAACCCAAATCAGTTAATTGCTTCCATTATTTGCATGATTAACTCGCAGGAAATAAAAAATGACAAGCAAAAAAATATTTGCATGGAATCAGAATTTTGTTGCTGATGAAAACATTAGGCGGGAAATTGGAAACTAAAAAAAGAATCGAATACAAAAATAAATAAATAAATAATATGAATAATAATGCACTAACCAGACTTCCATTGGATGAGAGCCAAGAGCAGTGGGTAGAACCTTGAGGAGGCTTATTACCACCCAAATTCCAATGAAGGCTAATGGTTGATCCCAACAATAAATTAGG
Organism: Euprymna scolopes; assembly: GCF_053919585.1. Classification (NCBI taxonomy): domain Eukaryota; kingdom Metazoa; phylum Mollusca; class Cephalopoda; order Sepiida; family Sepiolidae; genus Euprymna; species Euprymna scolopes. The sequence goes on along the minus strand of NC_136496.1, from coordinate 129,867,826 downwards.
TGTAAATGGTTGTTGCGATAATGCAAATTCATTTGCAAAGCTTATCGAAAGAGGTGGAGAATACTGGAAATCGGGCGAGACTTGTTGTCACCTAGATTCAAGGGAACACCAGAAGTTGTTGACAGAGAGAAATCTTTGATAGCCTGTAGGAAAACTCCTAGTGGGTACAAATGATAATAATACAAGAAAGTTTGAAAGATTGGGAAGAGAAACACTAACCAAACCTCCAGTGGATCGGTGCAGAGACGGACTTTGGGGAGGCTTTTTGCTGCTCAGATTCCAGGGAGGATCAATAGTTGATTCCAGTTAAGAAATCAACTGTTGTAATAACACAAAGTGAATTGCAATGGTTATGAAAAAGAGGTGGACAGTGCTGGAAGTCTGGAGAGACTTGTTGTCACTTACTCCAAGAATACACCACTGGCTATTGTCAATGGGCAATCACTGATACCAACTTGTGTGAAAACTTCTAATGAGTAAATAATATTGACGGATCCTCCAGTCGATTTCAACGTATGAGCTCTGCCACAACAACTAAGTTCGGATAATTTGTTTATAGTGGTGAAGTCTCTGTGCAGAACCAACCATACTTTTTGATACGACTCCAAATCTTTTTAATGGCCACCACAAGACAGAGCAGACAGTAGACCTCAGGTTTTACATCAGTTTTTCCTTCTCCCAAATGCATATATTAACAAAGGCTGAGGATTCATCGCTCCCATTGAATTAAAAGCACCCCCAGATATCAACCTAAAAATGTCTACATCTCAGCGAGGCACGTACAGTGCCTAGCCTTCCCAAATGGTCACCCATCTGCTACTGATCAGGCTCAATATTGCTTAACTTCAGTGATCTGGCGAGAACCGGTGTGCTGATGTGATAATAATAATGGGGAGATCACTAACCAGACCTCCACTAGAAAGATGTGGAAACTACTGGGACCGGGGGAAGGCTAATTACCACCATGACCTCAGACGAGACCAATGGTCATTGCTATTGAGTAATTAATATTAAGCAGCTGTTGTATTGCAATGGTTATCAAAAGAGGTGGAGATTACAGGAAATCTGGGAGGATTTGCTTTCACTCAGTTTCCCAAAACAACATCGGTTGTTGTCAGCGAACAATCACTAATGATGATCTGTGTAAGAACTCGTGGTGATTTGTTGTTGTTGTTGTTAGTAGTAGTAGTAGTAGTAGTAGTAGTAGTAGTAGTAGTAGTAGTAGGGGATGAGGTAATTGTTAATGATGGGGAACTGATGGTGCTGGAAGAAACTGAGGAAATTAGAAGGATTGTAAAAAAAAACTGAAAATGGTGGAAGGAAAACGAAGTGATGAAATCATGGTTAAAAAACTGAACAGAAAAACTGATGAAATCATGGTTAAAAAACTGAACAGAAAAACTGATGAAATCATGGTTAAAAAACTGAACAGAAAAACTGATGAAATCATGGTTAAAAAACTGAACAGAAAAACTGATGAAATCATGGTTAAAAAACTGAACAGAAAAACTGATGAAATCATGGTTAAAAAACTGAACAGAAAAACTGATGAAATCATGGTTAAAAAACTGAACAGAAAAACTCTGACGGTGAAATCAGATAAAGAAAATGAAGCAATGAAGTATATAAAATGCAGAGAAACAAATAATTTGATTGTAGCAAGAAATGTTTTGGTTGCGGGAGGGGGGGGTCGGATTGAAAAGACGCCAAATTATAAAGGAACCGAGGTGGGGGGGGAATTGAAAAAAGGTTAAAATGACAATTGGATGCGAAGAAGAGAGAGAAATTCAAACAACTGAATAAAAGGGAATGAAACACTGTTGGAGGAAATGAAACGAAGAATGCTGGCAAGAAGTGCGAAGAGAGAATCGAACAGTTTAGACAGAATTGGTTGTTTGGTTTAAATCAGAAAAAGTTCTATGACGGATTTAATAGAAGGTCAAATTACAGAAATGAAGTACTAATTTCAGAAGAATGTACATAGTTTTGGGATGATATTTGGAGTTTTAAAAATGAACATGATGGAACATTTGAAGAATGAAATCGAAAGTTTAAGCAAATCCAAGATGTTGTAAAAGGGAACATTGAGAAAGTTCAAAAACAATGTAGGAAAATTCAAATTGGAAAGCTCCTCGACGAGATGGTGTACAGCGATATTAGATAAAAAAAATTAAAAAAATTAACAACTTGTATGAAAGGATTGCATTTCAAATTGACAGAATTTTGACTGGAGATGTAATTCTTGAATAGAGCACCATAGACGAATAGTGCTCTGCAAGAAAGATGCATAAAAGGACACTGCAGTTGATATCAATCCATCACCTGCTTCCCATTGATGTGAAAGCTGCTGACAGGCATTTTGGCAGAATGAGATTTACCAATATCTAGAACAGCAAGAGATTTTACCTGAGGACCAAAAGGGATTTAGAGGAGGTAATAGAGAGAGTAAAGAGCAATTGTTTATTTATAAGACAATACTTCAGGATTGTAAGAGAAGATAAAAAATTCCATGGCATGGATAGATTATTGCAAAGCATTTGGTTCCACATAGTTTGACTAAAGAATGTATAAAAATATTTGAAATGTGCGAGATTTCTTGGAAAGAAGCATAAAACAATGGAAAATGTCATTGACATTAAATAGAGATCTTGGGAAAGTTCATGGAAAGACGGATTTTTCAGGAAGACATTTTATCTCCATTGTTGTTTGTTTTGAGTTTGGTAAGCTTGTCATGTTATGAAAGGTAAGACATTTTATCTCCATTGTTGTTTGTTTTGAGTATGGTAAGCTTGTCATGTTATGAAAGGTAAGACATCTTATCTCCATTGTTGTTTGTTTTGAGTATGGTAAGCTTGTCATTCATGTTATGAAAGGTAAGACATTTTATCTCCATTGTTGTTTGTTTTGAGTTTGTTGTGTCAGCATCAATTGGCACCACATGAAATATATAGTAGTGAAGGGTCAAGAAGGATGGAAAGACCAAGGAGACACTAACTAGACTTCTACTGGATGAGTGGAAAGAGGACTGGGACTTTGGGGAGGCTTATTGCCACCAAAATTTCAGTGAAGATCAATGATCATTGTCAACAAGAAATCAATGGTAAACGGTTGTTGCGATAACAGAAATTCATTTTCAAAAGTTATCAAAAGAGGTAGATAGTACTAAATATCTGGGAAGACTTGTTGTCACCCAGACTTCAGGGAAAATATCAGATTGTTGCCAGTAATTTCTGATGATGACCCTGTGTGAATAATAATAATGATGATGATGGGGGACCTGGTCGTCATCCTACGAATGTTGGCCCATTTTCTAATTTCAGAAACGCAAATTACACGAACATTGAACAGGTAAGTATAATTTTTCATTTCAGAGGCCAAAATGCTACCAATCAAACACAACCATCAAAAAAGAAAAACCCAAAGGAAGAAATGGACAACGAAAGAGAATAGACTCGTAACGGAATGCTATTATAGAAGCCATCCTAAAATATAAATATGGAGGTTATCGGTAACGAATGGAAGAGCTATGGAACCTGTCCAGTAACTACCATACGACAAAATAAAGAATTGCGAAGCAAGCAAGACTGATACTCAAGAGAGGCAGGATCTCAAAACTGGAACTAATGGAAATACAGTGAAAATGAATGATGAAATTGAGCCTGGAGCACTCCTCACTGGAACCGAACATAGAAACCCCACAAGTAGTAACAGCACAGGCAGAGGATCTACAAAGACCAAACTCTTCAAACATGGAAATAGAGAATGACGAAACAGAGCTAACAGAGGATGAAGCAGATGAAATAGAAAAAATAATACAATTCATGAACGTGGAAAAAACAAAGCTCTCATCTTGAAGAAACCAAAAACAGACGAAATTAAAAAGAGAAACAGAGAAGGTTAACAAGCTCCTCCCACACATTACAATAGATACAATCACAGACCTAAACAATTTAATTTATGCAGGAGCCACGATGGTAAGTATGAAGTTCAAATCAGAAAAACAGCCGGGGAAAGATGGACTGACAAAAGCTAGATGGAAATGAGGCTAAAACCCAAATTAACAAACAAAAAAGAAGCTAAAACAATACACAGGAAAAAAGCGACGTGGAGAAGATGGAAAATTGGAAATGTGACGAGCAAGGAGAGGCTAAACAAGAAACATGAAGAACTGAACCAAAAAATAGTAGCAAAAGAAGGGAGATTGAGACAATATAGATACAAATCTGAACAGTGCAAGCAAAACAAGACATTTGAAAACAATGAAAGCCAATTCTATCAAAATGTGAATGGAGGAAAAACAAAAACAGAACGACCAAACCCAACAGAAACAAAACTCTACTGGAATAAAACATGGGAAAATAAAAAGATCACAATAGAAATGTCGAATGGCTGAAAGACATGAAAGAAGAGTTACAACACATCGAAGAAGGAACAGTGAATGAAATGCAGCAAGGAAACCCTAAAGAAAACCATACGAAAAATGGCAAGCTGGAGAGCACTAAGGCACAACAGGATACAGGCATACCGATTCAAAAAATTCACAACATTACACAAAAAGCTCAAAACTTGAGAAAATGTATACAGCAAAAAAATGTGTCAGATTGGATAAAAGGTAGAACCACACTGACACAGAAGGACATAAAGAAAGGAACCGCCCTCAGCAACTATGAGCCTATTATGTGCTTACCCACTATGTGGAAAATACTAACAGCACAACTGAGGGAATTCACTCCCTGAATAATCGGGGACTTTTTCCTGAGGAACAGAAAGGATGCCAAAAAGGAAACACATGATCTGCTACATATAGAGCAAAAGATCCTGAAGGAGGTAAAAAGAAGGAGAAAGAATTTAGCCATGGCATGGATCAACTACAACAAAGTGTACAACAGAAGATGGTGGGATCCTTCTACTACTCCAGAAGATATCTCACTACTGATGCAATTCTCTATCTATATAAAAGCCAAGTACGTCCAAGGATGGAATACTGCTGCCATATCTGGGCAGGAGCTGCTAAAAACAGCCTATCCTGCCTTGACAGAGTACAAAATAGACTTCGGGGCTTAGTGGGGGATGCCCTTTTCTCTACCCTGCAACCTCTCTCCCACAGAAGAGACGTTGCGAGCCTATCCTTGTTTTATCGTTATTTCCATGGCAGGTGCTCGTCTGAACTCCAAACTCTGGTCCCCCCTCGCCAATCTTTCATGAAAAACACCCGTCTAGCCGAATCTACTGTGAAAAATTTCCCCCACTCTTTATCTGTGCCTAAATCAAAATGTGGATTCCATGAACAAAGCTTCTTTCTTAGAACTGTACGCCTGTGGAACTCTGTTCTGTCTGCCTGCTTCCCACCTGATTACAACTTGGATGTGTTCAAGTCCAACGTTAACAAATTCCTAATGAACTGCCCCCTTAAGTAAACACTTCATCAAATCTCCACACTAACGTAATGTACTTGCAATAACCCTTATCCCTGAGTGGCTTCCGGGCCTTGATAAGTGGTGACCACTGTGTAAAAAAAAAAAAAGAATCCCCCAAGACTGTATAATAGAATGCTTTAAAATGTATAAAATACCAAGTAGGATCATCAACGTGATTGAAAACGCAATGACGATATGGAGACTGGAACTGACAGCTGATGGACAACACATAACAGAAATTAAAATAGAAAGAGACATCTTCCAAGGAGATTCACTATCACAGCCATTACTGTTCATCATAGCCATGATGCCCCTAAACAATATACTGAGAAAGTGCCAAGCCGGATACAAGTTCTCTAATACAGAGAAAAAAATGAACCATGAACGATCTGAAACATTTTGCAAGGACTGAAGGAACTAGAGACACTAATAAACCCTACCAGGATATTCAGCCAAGATATCCAAATAGAATTTGGTATGGAAAAGTGTGCACTACTATTTATAAGAAAGGGAAAACTGGAGACGATAGAAGGCAAGGAACTACCCGACCAAACAGAGATGAGGGCATTAGGGGAACAAGACGCCTATATATACTTGGGCAGTATCACTAGTAAGATACTCTGTACCGTTCGTAGGGTGGACTAAAGAACTGAGACAGCTCGATCAAAAGATCATGAAACTCATGACTATGTACAATGCACTACACCTAAAGGACGATGTTGACCGACTCTACGTGAAAAGGAAAGAGAGAACTGGTTTGTATAGAAGTCTGTGTGAATGTCACAAACAAAGAACTAGAAAAATACATAATACAGAACACTGAAAGGATAATTATGGCAGCGAGAGACACGGAAAAAAATCAAGAAAACAGAAACAAAGGACAAGATGAGAAAAGAAAAATGGGAAGAGAAACAATTATACAAAAGATTCATAAGATGAAAATAACGAAAACACTTGGGCATGGATGAGAAAAGGACACGTAAACCAGGAAACTGAGTCTCTAATAACTACAGCACAAGATAATTTGATAAGAACCAACCACATCAAAGCAAAGATCGACAAAACATAAGAAAGCAGCAAATGCAGCCTCTGTGGACAAAGAGACGAAACCATAAACCATATAGTAAGCGAATGCAGCATACTAGCCCAAAAGGAATACAAGAACAGACACGATCAAGTGGAGAGGGCAGTACACTGGGAATTATGCAAACAATTGCATCTCGAATGCACAGACAAATGGTACAGGTAGAAACCAGCAACAGTACTTGAAAACGAGAGTCACAAAATCTTATGGGACATGGACATACAAACAGATAAACCCATCCAAGCAAGAAGACCGGATGTCGTAATAATTAACAAAAAAAAAAGTCCTGTCAAATCGAAGGCTTTTTTGTTCCAGCTGACCACAGGGTGAATATCAAAGAAAAGGAAAAACGGAGCAAATACACAGAGCTAGCCAGAGATCTGAAAGGGATATGGATGATGAAGAAAATCAAGATAATACCTATAATAGTAGGAGCACTAGGAACAATTCTGAAAAAATTTGAAAAAAGAAGGGGAGAAATTGGAATCAGAGAAATGGCTGGAAAGATACAAGGAATAACAATAATGAAAACAGCTGAAATATTAAGAAAAACTCTTGAATGTGGAGACTAATACACATGAGCCACAGGAGTGGGTCAGACAAACTGCTACAGAGGCAAAACATTAAGAAGCACTACATTGAACTAAGAACATTGAAGCGCATTTTTATAACTTCTCTATCCCCTCCCCCATGACCCTAATTGCCCCATTACCGACCCTCTAAAAGAGTGATACTAAATAGTCGAGAAGAATCAAGGAGGATGGAAAGACCGAGGAGAGAGCACTGACCAGACCTCCTCTGGACAAGTGCAAAGAAAACTGGGATCATGAGGAGGCTTATTGCCACTCAAATTCCAGTGGAGATCAATGGCCGCTGCCAGCGAGAAATCAATGGTAAGCAGATGTTGCGATAATGCAAATTCATTTGCAAATGTTATTTAAAGAGGTGGAGAGTGCTGTAAATCTGGGGAGACTTGTTGTCACTCAGCTTCCAGAGAACACCACAGGTTGTTTTCAAGGAGAGATCTTTGGTGACTTGTGTGAAAGCTCCTTTTGAACCAATAATAATGAAGATAATAATAATAATAATAATAATAATAATAATAATAATAATAATCACCATGATAATAATAACAATAATAACAATAATAATGATAATAATAATAATCACCATAATAATAATAACAATAATAATAATAATAAAATAATAATAATAAAATTAATGATAATAATAATAATAATAAAAAAATAATACCAATAATAAAACAATAACAATAATAAATACTACTACTACTACTACTACTACTACTACTATTACTACTACTACTACTACTAATAATAATAATAATAATAATAATTACTATGCTGTAATCTTGCTCGAATTTGATTCTCTTAAAACACTTCCAGAAATGTCTCAAGAGTGCCCAGTGATAAAAGAAGAAAGTAAGAATGATATCGTTCAAAAAAGGGGGATAACTCAATAATAGTAAGGGTTTTTTTTAGTGCAGAAAATAACGGATAATGAATTAAATTTGCTGAATGAACTAAAATAATTAATGAGAAGTAGTTTCTCGTTTTTTTTTACATGGGTGTAACCACTTATCAAGGCCCAGAGGCCACTCAGGGATAAGGGTTATTGCATGTACAGTAATCACTGAGATAGTATTGTAGTAATCATTAGTATTGGAGATTTGATGGAGTGTCTTACTTAAGTCAGGAATTTGTTTATGTTGGATTTGAAGACATCCAAGTTGTAGTCAAGTGGGAAACAGACAAACGGAAGAGAGTTCCACTGGCGTGCACTTCTTAGAAAGAAGCTTTGCTCATGGAATCTACGTCTGGATTTAGGCACAGATAAAGAGTGGGGAAAATTATTGACAGTAGTTTCAGCCAGACGGGTGTTTCTCGTGAAAGATTGGCGAGGGGGGGGGGGCGATAGATTGGAGCTCAGATGAGCACTTTCCATGGAAATAACGATAAAACAAAGACAGGCTCGCAACGTCTCTTCTGTGGGAGAGAGGCTACAGGAAAAGGGCATCCCCCACCAAACCACAAAGTCTATTTTGTACTCTGTCAAGGCAGAATAGGCTGTTTTTAGCAGCTCCTGCCCAGATGTGGCAGCAGTACTCCATCCTTCGACGTTTAGAGAATTGCACCAGTAGTGAGATATCTTCCGGAGCGGTAGAAGGATCCCACCATTTTCCCAGCATCCCTGGCAACAGATTTGATGTACATGTTCCATTTCAGATCAGGAGTAAAGGTCAAACCCAGAAGCTTGTCAAAACATGGAGCCTCTCCAAGACGAGAGCCATCCATTTCAATTGATGCCAGATGGGGATCAGAGCGTTGATGATGTAAAGATAGAAGCTTGGTTTTGGATGCATTAAAAGTGACCAGCCACCTCTTCCCCCATTGTACCACGCGCTCAAGATCAGAGGAGAGAGAAGTAGAGAGAACTTTGTCATTTACGGCCTTTGATGTGTTGCCATATATGGTCGTGTCATCAGCATAGATCTCAACGAATGATTTAAGTATGTGTTTTGAGAGATCATTGATGTAGATCAGGAAGAGAGTTGGGCCCAGGATGGACCCCTGGGGGACTCCAGCATTAATACTGTGGGCCTCTGATTTTTGCTCATCAACCACTACTCTTATGAACCTATCAGAGAGAAATGATTTAATGACTGAGAAAACATTTCCAGTAATACCGTAGCTGGAAATCTTGTGAAGTAGGCCCTTATGCCATACCTTATCAAAGGCCTTCGATATGTCAAGAGCAATTTTTTTATTTTTTATTCAATTTTCACCCCAAACAAGGCACAGTGCCACTTTGAAGCAGGGGCTACTATCATGGAGTTAATTTGCAGGGTCATTATGAAGGGAGATCAGTAGAAAGATGTTTGTTCACATTACACTTGAACTTCTGCATATCAGTACAGTTGGGAAAGCAGAATCCCGGAAGGGAGTTCCAAAGACCCGCAGTTCTGGGGAAGAAACTATTGGAGTAAAAGGCTTTCTTGCACCTAGGGACCTCTACTGTAAAGGGATGAGACTTAGTAGCTTGTCGGGTTTGTCGGGGGGTAGTTACGTCGGGGAGGTACAAGTGTTTGCAGTTCGTCAGAGCATTCACCATTAAAGTATTTGTAGAACAGGCTAAGGGATGCAACATCTCGTCGATGGGACAGAGGCTGAAGCCCAGATGACAGTTCAGGACCTATCAGGTTGGCGACTCTCTTTTGAACCCCGTCCAGGAGCGAAAGACAAGCAGCAGATGCACCAGCCCAGATGTGACAACAGTACTTCATACATGGGAGGATGGTGGCCTTATAGAGGTACAGGATACTGTCAGGCATAAGTAATTTTCTAGCACGGTAGAGGGAGCCAACCTTCCTTGCAGCAACCTTGGCAATGCTCTCAATGTATCTATTCCAGTTCATATTCCCTGTAAACGTTAGGCCGAGGAGTTTAAAAGAAGTACTTTCAGGCAATGTGTTCTTGGCCATTGCTATTGGTGGTAGAGAAGTTTTCTTGTAGTTATTTAAGGAAACAAGTTTAGTCTTAGCAGCATTGAATGTGACCATCCATTTTTGTCCCCATTCCACTACAGATTGGAGGTCATCTAGTGTTTCTGCCATTTCCTTGGATATGTGTTCATTTGTTTTCCCCTAATATCTGTTATAGAGAGTGGTGTCATCGGCAAATATACCCATCTCCGAAACAATTTTATCAGGGAGGTCATTTATGAATATCAGGAATAATAGAGGTCCAAGGATAGACCCCTGAGGTACTCCCGCATTTATGTCATATTGTTTAGATGTACGACCGTCGAGGACAATTTTGATTTTTCTATTACTTAAGAAGGATTTAATTACATTATGAATTCTTCCAGTGATTCCATATGATCTAATTTTCCTTAGAAGACCATCGTGCCAAACCCTGTCAAAAGCCTGAGATATATCAAGGGCTACCGCTCTACCCTCCCCTGTTTTGTCCAATGAACTGTATATACGTTCAGAAACTACAGTTAAGATATCTGCTGTTGAACGGGCTTGCCTGAATCCATATTGTTTGTCAGTCAGGAGTTTAGCAGCTGTTAGGTTCTGGACTAGGGCTTGATTAACTAAAGACTCAAATATTTTGGCGAAAAGTGGGAGGGGGCTAATGGGACGATAATTTAGTGGGTCAGTTCTTTCACCAGAATTCTTGAAGACTGGTACCACAGAAACGGTTTTCCAGCAGTCGGGAAAGCAAGATTCATTAAGGCATTTATTGTAAAGTTTGGAGAGAACTGGAGCAATCTCAGCAGAGCATTTTTTAATAGCACACCCGGGATGAGATCTAGTCCACATGCTTTTGAGGTGTCTAGATTTTTTATGATACCATGTACCTGAGAAAGAGTGATGTTCAAATCGTCTAGTGTGGCGTCTGTTCGCAGAGGAAAATCAGGGAGTGAGTGGTGTACCGGGTTCAGCGTGGAGTTTGAGGCAAACCGACTGGCAAGCAGATTAGCCTTGTCAGTTGCCGTGCAAGCAACCTCATAATTGTTTGATAGTGGGGGAATAGTTGACTGTCCATTATTTACTACGCTGTTGTAAATTTTCCAAAAGTCCCGGGTTCCTAATTTCTGTGCTTCGATGCGTTTTCTGCTGGCTTCAGAGTAATCTGTCTTAGCTGTCTCTATCACTCTCTTACAATTATTTCTAGCTTCTATATACTTCTGTTTATTTGAGCTAGACTTATGTCGGTTGAATCTGCAGAACGCATGCTGCCTTTGACAAATGGCAGCTGTACAAGCAGAAGTAAGCCATTGGGGAGAGTGGGGCTTGCTATAGAATTTCCGTGCGGGAACATGTGCTTCAACTGCAGTTTTGAACCATTCAGTGGTTTCATTTGCACACTGTTCTGCTGGAAGAGTAAAGATATTCGACCGACCAGGCCAAGGGTAACGGCCACCATGATTTAGCCTCGAATGTCCAAGAAAAAAAACAAAAAAGCTAAGTAAAATTTTTAACTCTTTCGCATGTAATTAAGCAAAATTCTTTACATTTCTAGGCATATTGTTACCGATAATTTTTCTCCACTTAAATAGACCATTTCACAGTTTACAATCCCATCTCACTTAAATAATAAGTCAATGCTATAGTATGAACAAACTCGGTAAAAACGGAAGAAATTATGCTAATTTATTTAGAGGGCATGAAAACTTTATTTCAAAATCATTTCCACCGTGTTATAAATCCAGACTTATTGCATGTCCAATTATTGCATATATTAAAAAAAAAAACATTTAAATAATTAGATTTATTGAATTAAACCTGAAACTCTACCATTCGTTAATTTATTGATGTCCTTCCTTCAAGGCGGTTAAACTTATTTCAACAAATCCTTATGGTGAATATGACTTAATTTCTTTCCCAAAGCTGTACTCACAACTGCACATTTCTTTTTCAGTTTTTCTGCTTTTCACTTTGTACGTTATTTATTATTTTATTTCCATCATATTTGTTTTAAACACCTGTTTATTGTTAACATCAATATCTCTGAAAACGATACACATGTAAAGAAATATTGTCGGTCCGCCAAATGGAAAACTTTTCACTAAGTGACACCCCTCCCCTAAATCAGCCCACCCACTCCCTCCTGAATAGATAGCATCTCGGTATCACAGTTTAAAAAAGTTTTAATTCGAATTGCCCAGGAAAGGAAGCCTTTGTCAAGAGATTCCCTAATCCTATGAGATATAACCGTTAGCACATCGGCTGTAGATCTTGCAGAGCGGAAACCATATTGCATGTCACTAAGAAGGTTGTTTCTGTTGAGATGGTTGACTACTTCTTTATTTAATATGGATTCCAACAACTTATTCATGACACACAGGAGACTTATTGGTCTGTACTGAGAGGGAGATGACTTTTTGCCTGAATTCTTAAATACAGGGCATACTGATGAGGTTTTCCAGGGTGTTGGAAAGCACTTCTCCTTAAGGCAATGCTTAAACAGTTTTGTAAGTATGGGGGCAAGTTCTGGTTGGAGCTTTTTCAGTACTATAACTGGAATGCCGTCAGGGTCAGTTGCTTTACTGGAATCGAGGTTATTGATTAGCTTGGCGACCTCACGCACAGATATTTGTATGTTGCATAGCGTGTTGTCTGTTATAGGAGGAAATACAGGGAGTTGATTGCCATTGTCGCATAGAGTAGAATTGACTGCAAAGTTCTTGGCAAATAGTCTGCCCGTGTCTGATGCTGACGAGATTACCTCAGGTCCATTGATGATAGTTGGGATAGAATGCACGCTTCTGTTCAAAGTCCTGTTTGCTATTTGCCAGAACTGGTGGGAACCAAGCCGCTGCTCAGCTACTTTGGATTTAACAGACTGAGCATATAGCTCTCTTGCATTTTTTTATTACTCTTTTACAGTGGTTGCCGGCAGTTCTGAAATTAGTCTCAGTACATCTATTACGTTGGTAGCTATGGAAAAAGTGATTTCTGTGCGCGATGGCAGAAGCACATTCAGGGGAGAACCATGGTTGGCTGTTAGGTTTTTGTTGGAATTTTTTGGATGGTATGAATCGGTGTATGCCTACAATTAACCATTCGGTCAGGTCTGATACTATAGAAGACACATCCTTTTTAAACATGGAATGCAGAGGTAGGTCAGATATGAACGTACAGAAGCTATCCCAGTCAGCCATAGAGTATCGATATACAGTACGGAGGTACGTCTGAAGACTTATTACATTAAGTACTGAAAAAGGAAAGATTTTTAATGCAAAAATGTTGACCAGACAAAGTTAAGGAATGCGACAAATAATGTGAACAGAGTAATGAATAAGGTGTCACTGGAGAGCATAACAGATGTCAGAGACATTTTGCAAGCAGGAGCTGTATTGGTTGGTGAGATGTTAAGGGCGAAAGAACCAAAAATGTAACAGGAAAAAGAACCATATTGAAGAAGAAGACGAAGGTGACCTGAAGAGATTAATGAAAGATCAAGGTGGAATTCGAGCATGGTTCAAAGGACAGTGGAAAAATGCAAACAAGAAAATAAAGAACTGGATAGACGATACAAACTGAAAGCCAAGGGGTTTAATACAACTATGGAAGAGATAAAGCAGCAGATTATGCAAACTTTTTCAAGATTAGGACGTATAATAACAGAATTCAGCAGTTTAATTAAAAAAAACAAAGACAAAAACAAAAAAAAAAAAAAAAACAGTCATGTACTTTTTGGCAATTTGGAAGAAGCTGAAACTAAAACAGTGGCTCCTAACCCTCAAGAGACGACAAAGTTTTGGTCAAGAGAGAGACTTCCCACATTGTTGATGCTGACTGAGTCGCTAGATTAAGTGAAAAACTGAAAGGACACAAACAAGACGATATCCACATTTTTGTTGAAGATTCAAGAAAACAAATGAAGTTCGTGCCTAAGTGGAAAGAACCCGGACCGATGGAATTCATGGGTACTAGTTGCGATCTTTCAAAGGCATCCATGAGAGGCTTGCTGTTTCTCTGGATGATTGTATCAAATTGTGTCAGATACTAGAAGATGTTCAAAATTATAGACTAATTGTTTGCTTGAACTTGCTTTGGAAGACACTGACAGGGATAATCAGTTCCAAAGTATATGGCCATCTTGAAGTAAATGGTTCACTGCCAGTGGAACAAAAAGGCGGAAGGAAAAGATGTTTAGGAACAAAAGACCAACTATCGATTGATAAATGTATTTTAAAGAACTGCAAAAAGAGGAAACACAAACTTGAATGTAACTTGGATGAATTACAAAAAGCTTATGATGCCACATTTGTACTCAGTTGAACATGGTAGGGGTGGCTGAAGATATAATTGGGTTCATAGGAAAAAGTATGGGAAACTTGTAGAGACAGTCAACACCAGATGCGGTATCTTCCAAGGAGATTACTTTTCGCCACTTTTATTTATAATAGAACTCATACCATTGACACATGTACTAAGAGAGACAAAGATGGGAGATCAAGCGAGGAAAAATTAGCCACATGTAATTTATGGACGATCTGAATTTGTTTGGCAAAACAGAAAAGAGAATTGACTTTTTGGTTCAAACTGTACAGCACTGGAGTGAAGACACAAATATGGAATTTGGAATTTCTAAACGTGCAGTTGTTTTAAACGAGGGAAGAGAGGAGGCATCAAAGGCATCCTTTTTGACAAATGGTGAAAAATTAGGAGATTATGATGCTGAAGGCTACAAATACCTGGGAGTCCTTAAACTTGATCCGATGCTTTGCAGTGAAGAGAAGACGAAAGAATTATATATGAAGAGACTCAAACTACTCCTGAAAGCTAGACTGAATGGTAAAAACTTGCTCATGGGTGGTTGCTGTGATTCGATTCAGGGCAACTTTTGTAGGATGGACACAGGAAAAAATGAAATACTGGATAGAGACACACGGAAACTGTAAGTCAATTATGGAACACTTCACTCAAATTCTAATCTACTCAGGCTGTATATCACAAGGAAAAAAAGAGGAACAGGGCTGATTGGGATTGAAAAATGTGTCAGGGAAGAGCTTAAAAGTGTTCATCACTACTTGGCCAACAGTCATGAAGTGTTACTCGCAGCAGTGGCGAAAGAGGAAGAGCTAGATAAAGATCCATTGGAAGACGAGCAAACGTACAAGGAAAGAATCGAAGCAAAAAAGTTGGCTGAGTTGGTAAGAATGAAACTTCATGGTCAGTTTGAGTGAGATACTAAGACACAAAAATGTCAGAACACGTGGAATTTTCTGTCAAAAGGTGACTTGAAAAGAGAAAGAGAAAATCTTATATTTGCTGCTCAGGAACAGGCATTCAATACAAATGCAATAAATAAAAACATCTATGGGAAAGATTGTTCTGATAAATGCAGGTTGTGTGGTATATCTATTGAAACAGTGTCACACATTGTTAGTGTGTGTTCTATACTTGCTCAAAAAGAATACAAACGTCGACATGACAAAGTTTGTACAAATCTGCATTGGAGTTTTTGCCAAAAGTTTGGAATTCAAGTGACGGACAAATGGTACCAACATCACCCAGAAGGGGTAGTGGAAAATGGAGATGTCAAGATTCTCTGGGATTTCATGATTCAGTGTGACCGAGAGATAACTCACAGGAAACCGGATATTGTAGTTGTGAACAAAATGACTAATGAATGCCAAATTGTTAATATGATTTGCTCAAACGCCATCAACTTAACAAGAAAGAAGAATGAGAAACTACGGAACTATCAGAAAATGATGGCGGAGATTGCTAGATTGTGGAATAAGAAAACTTCCACCGTGCCAATAATCATAGGTGCCTTGGCTCAATTCCTGATGATCTTATGAAACAGCGAAACTCCTTAGGAATCAGATACAACATCATCGTACTCCAGAAGTCAGTTCTGCTTGGCTCAGTAAACATCCTACGCCAGGTACTTTCCATCTAATTGACTCTTTGACTATCCTAACTTGATGTAAAAGTTCGTTATGTAATCATTTTAATGTTATTGCACCAATTATCCTCGATTCTGACATGTATTGCTGTATTATGACAAATGCACACATAAATATATATATGCACACACACACATACACACATGCATACAAATACCGGCTCCAATACGTAAACACAGATATGACAGATATATATACACACATACAAAAACAGACACAGATATACAAACACAGATATGCATATATGAACAAATACACCCACCTATTCACACACGGACTCTGATACAAATGTATTAATATGCATGCAATGCACAGAGATACACAGTACATACGTGCATACACATATATGCTCCAACCCATATAACACCGTCTATACATATATACAACATGTACATACACCATACACATGCATGCACACTTAGAGACTACTGGACTCATGAAAAAGAATTTCAAAAACAACCTGGCAAATATACCCGGTGAACCAAGTGCAAGAGAGATTCAGACAATTGTACTTAAAGAGACGGTAAGAATCTTAAAAAGATCTTTCGGTTGGAATATCTGAGTTAGCAGGTGAATGTTTGGCATCCAGTAGGATGCTCCATTCTCAGTTTCAACAAACTGATAAGAAAAATAAACGTGCAGTACTTAATCTTAAACGAGAAAAGAGAGGAGCCATGAACGGTATTTTGCCAAATGGTAAAAGATTAGGAGATCCTGATACAAAAGGTGCTTGAACTTGATATGATGCTTTGCAATGAAATAAAAGAGAAGACGAAAGAATTGTATATGAAGAGCCTCAAACTACTCCTGAAATCTAGACTGAATGGTAGGAACTTGTTCATGGGTGGTTGCTGTAATTCGATTCAGTGCAGCTTTTGTAGGATAGGCACTAGGAACAATACCGAAAAACTTAAAAAAAAAAAAGAATGGGAGAGATTGGAATCAGAGGGATGGCTGAGAAGATACAACGGATAACAATAATTAAAATGGCTGAAATATTAAGGAAAACCTTTGAATGCAGAAACTAACACACACGAATGTGGAGACTATTGCACATGAACTACATGAACACAAGTCGGACATACAGAAACTGCTACAGATGTAAAACACAAAAGACCATCACATGGAATCATGAAAACTGAAACGGTATAATTGCAAGTTAAGCCCCTTTTGCACTTGTCTTCCACTACCCATGTTTTATTGTTTTTATTTATTTTTCTTCCCTCATGTGTGTGTGTGTGTGTGTTTGTGTGTGTGTTCCCATAAACAGACGCCACACCAAATAAGTGAGGAGTATCAAAGAGGATGGAATGACAAAGGAGAGAAAGCACTAATCAGACCTCCACCGGATGAGTGCAAAGAGGACTGAGACCTTAGTGAGGCTTTTTACCACCTAAATTCCAGTGAAGGCTAATAGTTGCTACCAACGAGAAAGCAATCAATGGTAATCGGCCGTTGTGATAACACAAATTCTTTTGCAAAGGTTATTGAAAGAAGTGGAGAGTACTGGAAGTCTGGGGAAACTTGTTGTCACTCAGAATCCAGAGAAAACCACAAGAGAAATCTTTGATGATGGCTTGTGGGACTATTAGTGAGTCAATGATAATAAATAAAAATGGCAAGAGAAGCAACTCCGTGATTTATAAGACTAAAGAAATAATGCACGAAAATACATGAACGTGGCAATGACACATTAGGTCACATTTCACTCACTAGCCAATCACTCCATATCTCATCACACTCCACTCATTAATATAACTCTATATATAATCATCTAGTCATACTTCACTCATTAGCCATCACTCCATATCTCATCACACTCCACTCATTGATATAACTATATCTAATCATCTAGTCATACTTCACTCATTAGCCATCCCTCCATATATGACTTCACTCCACTTATTAGTCATCACTCTGTATATAGTTAAACTCCACTGTGCATCAAATTAAATTTCATTCGATTCATTTGTTTAATTAAACAACAAAATGAAATATTACAATAAAATAAAATCATAGAAGCTTTTACAAAAAAAAAACAAAAAAACAAAAATAACAAAATGAAATGCTCGTTGTGATGGAATGGAATGTCTTATAAAGTCAAGTGAATTTTTTTTCTTCGACTTCCGTGAAAGGTCATAAGTTCAACATATGGGAGAAGTGGGCAGAGGTATACAAGAAAACTTTGTGGGCGGAGGCGATTGATGCTGATGACTCATAGTGAAGATGAAGCACTCCTCCTCTGTCAGGCATGAAGTCTCACAGGGAAGAGAATTTTACGTGTCTCATCAGATTCAATCAAAATCTTTCCTTGACATTCCTAAATCAAAAGACCAGGAATGACAAAATTGTCAGACAATGAAATCCTTACCAGAAAAATAAATGTTTGTGTAAAAAAATCTTGACTAGTTTAAAGATCAATAATTGAAGCATTGGTTCTTGTTGGAAAAAGCAAAATGTTGACATCCATATTTAATGGACATCCATATTTAATGGACATCCATCTGCTTAGACTTTACAGGATTTACCTAAAAGTTATTTTATTTAACTACTAGCAGTTCAGCTCTGCTTTGCTCGGCTCCGATGAATTGTTCATAACTTTACGTGCATATGTATACATATTAAAAAGTTCGACTCATGTCCAGGTAACCTACATTTAAAATTTCAAGCGTTTAGACCCAAAATTGGCAGAGAAGTTTGGTAGAGTCTGCAAAGGTCAACTCTTTCAATTTTGACCTCTTCGCAGCCAAATTTTCCCAAATCTCGAGTCTGTACACTGAAAATTGACAGAGTAGTTTGGTAGGGAAATGTACACACACAGACAATTTCACTTTTATAAATAAACATCTATTTGTTAATATTGGACTTGAAGACGACCATGCTGTCGTCAACAGGGAAGCAAAGTTCGACAAAAGGTCGTTTTTTAAAATGGAGAAAATCCAACTCCCTAAAAGGGATATTCTGGATTGGGACAAAAATTTAAATTACCTCAGTCAAGAAGGATCTTCATTAACTGAGAACCAAACAGATACTACACTTTGAATTGTTATTTTACAAAAGTCTGAAATACATTTTAACAAATTAGGCACAAGGCCATCAAAAGTGTGAGTATGAAAGGGGGTCATTCTCTGTCCATCCTAGTTAACCAAACGAATTAGCAATCACCACAAAAACCACATTTAACCGGAGTCGTTCTACCTAAAATATGCTCAATTGTTAAAATTAAATTTATTTCTATTTGTATAAAACTTAGCTATGTGTGTGTGTATGTTTATGTTTTTATTTTTGTATCGGATTTACTCCTGGACTAATTAACTGATCAGTATGAATTATGGAGCAGCTGTTCAGCAAAAGGGTTGATAATCTAAGCTATATTTAGTTTGATTTAATTTAGTGCAAAGGAGACAAATAGCAAATGGAAGCCCTTTGTGAAATTCAGATATCTTCAATTTTTATGCAAATACGCATCAATTCAGACAACACCACTCGTCAGTGACATCAGAACCGTACATTTCTCTTTCCACAAGCGCTTACCCTCTCGGGTTAATACCACCAGCAAGAAAATGAAGAGAAGAAAAATAAACACAAAGTCTTCTGGTATGAATATGTTGTTTTTACAAAGAAAATCTCAGAAACAAACAATAAAAATAATTTTAATTCTTGAATAAAAAAATTATATAACATTATTCAGTTTTCTAAATGTTATAATTATAAAAATGGTATTTTTTTTTTTAAATTAATTTTTAAACTAATTCTGAATTTTTGAGACTATAATTAATAATTTGTATTATTTGGACTATTTTCATCTAAATTATTATTTTAACGTTTCAACCGATGTAACCTCTTACCTTCTTCATTTTTTGATTTGAACCCGTGGCTCAACGATTAAAGGTGCTAATTAACAATCAGTTCCAAATGATATTCTTCTAGAGGTTGAAGTTTCAATCCTAACTACAGTCATCATTGTATTCGATTTAACATACATTTTTTCAGACTAGTATATATTTGGTGACTTTAAGAAATTGACTTCTGGACTTACCTATTTCTGGCCAGGTCTTTATTTATCCCTCTTTCTTTACAGCTCCATTTTTATCACTTCTTCCCATGTTTTTGTAATGAAAATGGCGACAGTTTTTTAAAATTAATAATCGCCATTTTAGTAAAGCACTACTTTTTGAAAATGTGCGTATGAATACAGTGAATCTGTTTAGGACGTTGTAATAATGAATTTAATATGAATTTTAAATGAGCTGAAAGCGTGTAATATAAATAAACGTTAAATTTAACAGAAAAGTTTGAAATTTTGCTCATTTGAATGCGTACTGAAGATTGTGTAAAGAAGGAAAGGCAAAAAGTTTTGTGTCTGCCAACAAATGAAAGGAAAGAGACTTGGATTTTGACGAGCATCACAAAGTCAAAGTGTAACAGCTGATTTAACAGCAATTCAAAAAAGGACATTAACATTTTAGTTTTCCTTGGCCTTCTCTTATGAACTAACCCTGCTACCCTAACTGTTCTACATCCACTACCCTTCACCCTAGATAAGTACAGTTTACTTTTTAGCGGGTCACAATGACCTAGGGTTTATTGGATACCTGGATAACAAGAAATACAAGAACGTGTTATTCACACGTAGCAAAGATATGCATGGCAAGCAACACCACACGTATTACAACAAAATGAATAATAGTCATTCTTTCAATGTGGCAATACTATTGGAGTCTCCGTATATTGTCGAGATTTTATTTTTCTCTCAACTCATCAGGACTAAGTTTGTCTTTAAGACCCACATTACACACCCACCATATGATTCTCAAATCATTTCTATCCATGCAACACATGTCCAACACCGGTTTTCACATCCGTACATCACCACACTGTATACACATGCCTGATAGACTCTTTCCTTGGTCAATAGTGATAACACTGCTGGTTAGTAATGACAAAAGTTTTCTAAACTTACTTCATTCATTCCAGACTCTTGTAATCACACTAGCACCAGAATCATCTTGTGCTCCAAGGTAACAGAATTTTTGAACAGTATCAATAGCTTTGCTATTCAAATACATTTTCTCCAAATTTGAGTCCTCAACCGTCTCCAATGTCTTATATTTCTTGCACAAAATCTGTTTGCATTAAATAAAACTAATCAAAATTCAATTACTTACCAATCAAGTACGAATTTTGTAAAAACAACACAACAACTGCTTTTCAGCTGAACATGTACAATAATCAAGAACTTTTTAAAAAAAACTAATTGTATTGTAGTCAGCTGGAAAGCAGGAAAACAGAACAAAGTTCCACAGGCGTGCAGTTCAGTTCTAAGAATGACTAGAGTGTGCATATTTAGGAACCATTTTAATGTTTAAAAAGGTTTGCTCAAACGAAAGCAACAACGTTTGTCTGTTGATGCTATAATTAATAATGCCAAAGAGAAAACAAAATGTACTTATTTCTGTAGTGCAGTTGCAACACCAAGTCGAGTTGACACAAATATCTAGTTTGATGTATATAAAAGAGTTATAATAAAGGGGAGGTAATCAGGCAGTTTTTAATACATCACTTATTAACGAGTTTTAGTTAGGGGAATATATCGATTTTTTCTTCAACGAGGATGGTTTAATCCAACAAGGCGACATCGATTTCACTCACACTTTCTCTCCCCATCACACAAACACACTCTCTCTCTCTCTCTCTCTCTCTCTCTCTCTCTCTCTCTCTCTCTCTCTCTGATTCTTATATTCCGATGCTCATTTCTCTCTAATGATATTATTATTATTATTATTATTATTATTATTATCATCATATTATCATCAGCATAATTGTATGAAAAAAGAGAGACGAATAGAAAGAGTTTTTTTTTATTATCATAAACAAGAATTTATAACTTTTTGTTTTTACATTTCTGATAAAATGGGTGCGTTTTACCATTAAGCACAATAATTCCGGTTAAAACTGGTTCCGGCATTAATTGCAATAAATTATTATTTGCACAAATCAAAATTGAAACAGCACTTCAAACAAACTCCATTACATTAAAGCACATTACATTGAAGCACAGAGCAAAACACAACGTTAAAAAAATACGGCAACTTTATAAAAATATACAAAAATGTTTTAAATCACTTACAAATCGACGTTATTTGATACACAAAATAAATAGATAATAATGATAAAGATATTAAACAACGCCTCATTTCATTTGCAAGAATAAACTTAAATAGTAACCAGTGCTTTAAATAAACATTATCATATCCATTGCTGAAATTGACTTCCAAACTAACCTAACTCTGCCCAGGTCTTTATTACTCTTCCTTTCAAGACCATTTTTATCACATTTTCCAATGTTTCGTTGGTTTCCTTTGTGAACTGAACTCACGATAACGTTCGAGAGCACGTTCGAGAGGACAGAGATCAAAGAAAAGGAGCATGATGACGGTTTATTTGGTGAAGTATCCAGAATAAATGTCGTTGTTACACGAAAATTGAGTTTGAGTTGTTCTTTGTTTTAGTCTCCTTTGCGACATCGACTGCATACAACGTGTTGGGTTCTGAGGGAAAACGTGTGTACAAGGTTGCATCACGACCTCAATTGTCCTACATCTACAAACTCAAAAACTCTCATTTATTCTTTCAACGTGACCATACCATCAAAGTCTACTCTTCTGCACACGTATCATTTAATGTTCAGATTTAATCTCCCTCTGGGGTCATCAGATCTAAACCTGCCTTTAAGACTCACATTACACATGCACTGTATCGTTTTTATGTCTTTTCCGCTTCATGCAATGCATGTCCTCAACCCTCACTGAGCAGGTTTCACTGACACAGATCATCACACTTCATACAGATGCCTGATAGACTCTTTCCTTGGTCAACTATGTTAATGCTCTGCTTGTTAATAATGACAAAATTCCCCTTAATTTACTTCATCCATTCATAACTCTTGCAATCACACTAGCACCTGCTCCACCCTGTGATCCAGTTATCTCATGAAAAGATAAAACTTCACAAAAATCTCAATGGCTTCACCATCCAAATATGCTTTCTCCACATCTGAGTTTTCATCCATTGTCTTACAATTTCTTGCACAAAAAAACTGGTTATCCTTTAAAACAGATCAATGTCAAAAGGCAATCAATTATGAATTTCTGAATTTTTGAGATGAGGATTGGTTATTTGTATCATTTGGATTCTTTGAACTAATGTTCTCATCGTGTCATTTTCATTCTAACCACGATGTCATTGGTCCTTGGTCAAGGACCCCATGGTGCAGTTATTAGAGTACTTGGAAAAATCAAAGTCGAAGGTTCAATTCTCGATGTGGAAAACCAAAAAATACAATTGCGAATTACACAGGCCCTCTATCCAGTCATGGCTGATGGAACGAGAACATGCTACTCCAGTGAAGTAAATAAAGGGTTCCGTTGGAAATTCTGTCCAAATTCCCAAGTTCGACAAAAACATTTTTGAGTTCAACAAGATACATCTGCAGAAAGTCGGAGGTTACATCGACCAAAACGTTGTGAAAATGACATTCAAGATGAGAACAGTAATCTGAAGAATCCAAATACGAATAAGTAATTCTGTGAAAACAAAGATTTTTAATCAAACATGTATCGTCAAATAACTAGGAACATAACTACAAATGTTGAAAGATTTAAAATTACATGAGGTCAAAGGAAAACACAAAGATTTGAAGCGCAATTGATTCAGATTCATCAACATGTCATGCATAATTCATCAACATGTCGTGCATAATTCATCAACATGTCATGCATAATTCTATTATGCACTATCCACCTGTAACAAAAAATCATTTTGAAAAATGTATATCTATATATAAAGTTAGGTATGTGTCTATATTTCTATGCACACGATTCACTTCTAATCTAATTAACCGATCATTAGAAATTTTGGACATTTACTGGGCATAAGAGTGTAGGCTATATTTAGTTTCACCCAAAGGAGGCAAAAGGGGGTATAAACGTTTCATAAAAATTCAAATACCTCCAATTTATGTTAAATCTTAATAATATACGAAATTAAGCATCAATCAATAAATATTCCCCAAATTTTAATGTATTTTAGTTTATTTTGACAGGTTTTTAATGGGGTATAATATGTGTAAGACGTTCCATTTGAACAGTTAAGATTTATCGGACTTGCAGTAATTTGATCCATAATTATTAAACACCAATTAAACAGGATTTTCTGAATTTCAATTTTTTCTTAAAACCCCTTAAGCTTAAGCATTGTTTTTTTTTAGAGTCAAAATCATGTTATGCATTTAGACCAAAATTGGAATAAGGATTCTAGATAAAAAGCTTTATAGAATTGTAATGTTACCCAAGTTTACTCATGTAGACCCAACACATTGTAGCAGAGTACATTGCAAGGAGCATAAGACAAGTAATAACTCGACTTCTTTTTTTTGTAAGATAGACCCTTATTACTGGACACTTTCCCGAACAAAACATGATGGTGCTCCTTTTCTCCGACCTCTAAAACGTCATTTCGAACGTGATCTCGAATGTGCTCTTGGATGTGATCATCGGTTTGTACACATGCTCTTTTTATAGTTTTTTTTCTTCACACCCGTCTCGGCATTTACATCCGTACTTTGTTTGAAAATTACATCTTGTAATGAAAAATAAAAATGTTGCAAAACTATTCTGTTTGTAGAGTTCATTTCATTCAAATTCTCTGTAACAGAAATTCTTCTACAGCTGTTTTAAAAGAATGAGTTGCGTTATTTGTTTCAAGATGTTTATACTGGGATGATATACAACACCAGGAGGAAATAATGATTCAACTTTCGTTGGGCCTAACCCTACCCCCTTCCCTAACCCCTTCCCAAATGTAGTTGTTTCTTCAGGTCTTGTACTTAAAGAAGTTTGAGCCAAAATCTCTGATGCCAGAAGCCAAAAAGAGAATGTTGGGAGGAAGCCAAGAAATGCCCTGTACACAATCACACGTATTCTGTGTAAGCCTTCAAATATTGATTGGTTTTGGATTTTAAGTTGCATTCTTATCAGGAATGAGTAAAAGAAAAAAAGAAAAAACAGAAAACTTTGTAGATTATTTCTATTCTCAAAAATGAGATTCTGCTTTTTTAGGCAATTATGTGTGACCACTCTAAAAAAGACTTGGTGGAAACAATAAAAACAAATTATTTTTAGCATATATTTCGTATATAAATTTAATATAAAATCATCCCTAATTTTAGAGCCATTCTAGCATTTTAAGGCAGTTAATTAATTTTTTTTACCACGAATCTAAAGTCAGAAAAAATTGCAAAATCATACATAATCACCTAAAAAGTAGCCCCCCCCCCAAAAAAAATAAACAAAATAAAAACACACAGGATTTATCTCCCATAACAATGAAAACTATTAATTGTAATAAAATGCTAGAAAAACTATTAATTGTAATAAAATGCTAGAAAAACTATTAATTGTAATAAAATGCTAGAAAAACTATTAATTGTAATAAAATGCTAGAAAAACTATTAATTGTAATAAAATGCTAGAAAAACTATTAATTGTAATAAAATGCTAGAAAAACTATTAATTGTAATAAAATGCTAGAAAAACTATTAATTGTAATAAAATGCTAGAAAAACTATTAATTGTAATAAAATGCTAGAAAAACTATTAATTGTAATAAAATGCTAGAAAAACTATTAATTGTAATAAAATGCTAGAAAAACTATTAATTGTAATAAAATGCTAGAAAAACTATTAATTGTAATAAAATTCTAGAAAAACTATTAATTGTAATAAAATGCTAGAAAAACTATTAATTGTAATAAAATGCTAGAAAAACTATTAATTGTAATAAAATGCTAGAAAAACTATTAATTGTAATAAAATGCTAGAAAAACTATTAATTGTAATAAAATGCTAGAAAAACTATTAATTGTAATAAAATGCTAGAAAAACTATTAATTGTAATAAAATGCTAGAATGGCCCGAAAATTGGGGTTCATTTTACGTTAAATTTATATGCAAAACTGATCCGTCGCTCTAAATTAAACAAAATGTTTTTCTTTTCTCCATTCTGTCAAGTTTTCCAAGGTGTTCACGTATAATCGCCTAAAAAGTAGATTTTCTGTTTTTAGGGGATGGAGGAGGGGAGATTTAGAAAAGGGTACTTTTTACAATAAAACAAAAAAAAACTCATAAAAATTGTAGAAAAATGTTTTAAAAAATCAATAAAACTCAAGCTATTACAATTTTTTTGGAATCATAGAAAACAAAAGTAACAATTATTTTCAAATGTAAAGATAACAATTTTTTAAAATTTTTATTAAGATTTAAAATACGATTTTCTTTTATTTATATTTTCAATCACATAAAAATCAGAACAATGAAATTTGAAATGATACATGATCAACAGGAGCATTGTTTTCAAATGAGGAGTTAAAAAAATTAATGTCATGGCCTTAAACAATAAGACGATGAAAAGTGTTGTATCTAGTTAGGCCAGGTTTACATTTGAAAACCAGGAACCTTTTTCGAAATGTTCCTGAATATCTTAGTTTTATCATAATATACAATTATTATATTACAAGATGCGCATACTCGACGTTGCCCGGATGCTTGAAGTCATTCTTAGTGTTTATTTATTTGCAGCTATCTCAAAACTAATATTTCTTGTGATCTTACAACTAAAGATTTAATTTAAAAAAATACACAGAAAAAGAAATAAAATTTTAGTTGTGAGGTAGACAACTCCTATTATATTCTTTAAGTAAAAGATGAGTTATCCCCCTTACTGTTTTTTAATAATTTAAACGTTTTATATTACCAGTCGTGTAGATTAGAATGAGTAATTTTAAAAGTAAATTGTAAAGTACATTATTATATTGCTAAGAACATGGTACAACAATAACAAATAATTGGTTGAAGTTTGATTTGTGAGCTTAAATGCTATTTGGGTCTGAATTTTAAAGTCATTTTTGAAACCATTTTTCTATTGTGTAGGTTTCAGTTTTCAATTTGGTACCGCATTACTCACTGAAGTTAAGCAACAGTGAGCATGAGCAATATAAGATGGGTGACCATTTTGAAATATCAGGGGTTGTATATGAAAGGATCGTGAAATTTCCCTGTAAAACTGACCCTTTCAAACAAATCGTAAATACAAGATTTCAGTGTGACTTTTAAGCGCAGGCAAAATCTACTACAACCATGGTCATTTTACACCGGGAGTTCTTCTTCATGGGATAAATTTTATAATTGCAAACGTAATCGATTAATGCATTACATTCCATAATATCGTCTTTAACTTCAGTTGAACCTGTTAATCAACATCCAATCACAGAAATATTCAAAATTGTGTTAATATGACCAACGCATTTAGTGATAGCTTTAATGTTAAAGTGTGATTACGTATTAGAGATTTGAGATGCTGGGTTTGTTGCTTTTCAGCTAAGAAGTGTTATCCAGTGTTGTTGAAGTGTTATCCAGTGCGTTTCATATGGATCGTTAGGAAGAGATGATGATGATTTAGTGTTTGTCTGTGAAAAAATGGAAAATCTACTTTTGAAATTGGAGACTTGGAGAAATGCTATGCAAAGTAAAAATATGAGAATTAATGTTACCAAAATTAGTGATCAATAAAGCTAGATGCATACAATATTATGACCCGGATGATCTCCCTTGATTGTTTAAATAACAAGATACATTCTTTATTAGCAAAATAAAACATGGATGCAGTCTGCTAGACGTTTTTTGTTTGTTGTTTCTGCTACTATGTAAGCATTTTGAATAAATGATTGCTTAGTGCTGACAGCGTTGATATATCAATCCACGTCTCTAAATCGACTCATGTCCAAACATTGTTTATTGGCGATGGACAAGGACGGTCTTTTAACGAATTGTAACAATTTGTTAAAATCAAATCCATTGCATTTATCTTGACTTATAATGAAACATTAACATTTTCTTGGCCTACAATCTTCTCAATGTTTGCATATATATATAAAGTTTATACAGAAAAATACTTTCTTGTGACTATCCATTTCACACTATCTGCGGCCTCTAGGTCAAGTAAATCTGTTTTCATACAGTGTTGATTTCTTTCTTTTTTTTACATAGTTTAAAATAATATATATATATATATATATATATATATATATAAAATTTTAAGTAAAATGTTTATTTCATATTTACAGTTTCCATTTCTTGGTTATCAAGCACTCGCGTCTTATGAATAAGGCCACAACAAAAGACACATACACACACGCACATATATATGTGCGCGCTTATAAAAGAAGACAATGAAAAAATAATTAAACACAGGAAAAATAAAAACAAGCAAAAGATTTGCCAGTTTCGCTCAAATCAAAATAGAAGTGAAGATTTGGAAAGTTTTTAGAAAAATGGAACAACAGAGGAAAGAAAATGCAAATTACGGCGTTTTTCTCGCATACGTAAGTATTTGAAAACGTGCAGCGCATTCAAAAAGACGTTCATTGAAAAAGTGTGCATTTCTTTGCTTTTTCAAATTAACGTCTTTTCGCACATGCGCTGCATACTTGCAAATAGTTACGCATGCGCCAAAAACATTTCGTTTTACATCTCTTTTTCTTGTATCGTTTTTCAAAAAAAATGTTCAAATCTGCATTTTTTTCAGAAGATGTTTGTTTGTCCGAACGAAATCAGCCAATTTCTCATTTGTTTTTATTTTACCTGCGTTTAATTGGGTTTTCAGTTTGGCTTTCATACACTCTGTCTCCACAACACAAATTTTATGAAATATCGTGTATTTTATTCTTCATATATATATATATATATATATATATATATATATATATATATATATATAATGATTAAATTACAATTTTGCTCCATTAAACAATGATATGAACATTTTGAATTGAATGTTTTAAATAAATGAAACAAAATAATAAAAAAATGTTTTGTTGGTGAAACAATTTTAAACCGGTGGTGGTCCATCCATATATTGAAGCACAGATGTGAATGAGCGCTGCATGTTGTTGGTCAGTGCACAGCTGTAGTCTTCTTCGGTCATCGGCAAAAGGGATGCCAAGCCCAACAGCAGAAGCAAAAGGGCCTGGATGGGTAGGGCAACCCAGAAGGCTCGCCGACAGAATGATGAACAGCTACAAGGCCCTGCAGCAGCTGCATCAACCTCATCCTCATCAGAGATGTCACACAGTTTGTCCTTTTCGCTCTCTTCGTTAACTAAGGTTCCTTGTTTGGCTCCAACAGCAACGACAGGTTCTATATCATCTTTACCAACAACACCACCTTTCTGTTCTGCTGAAGCCGATTTTGTTTTTCTTCGTCTGCGATTTGGGGGCTTCACTTCCACGTTGACGGTTCCTTGCGTCTCTTCGTGAGTAGTGAGAAGTTCTGCGCTATCTTTAACAATATGGTTGCCTTTCTTTTCGGGTGGCACAGTTTTCTGTTTTCTTTGCTTGGGAGTTGGAGGTTTGCGTTCAACATCAACAGAGCTCGTTACAACGTTCTCAACTTCTGGGTTGGTTGCTATGAGTGTTGCAGGTTTTAAGATTGCGCAAGAATCCTTTGACGATGCTGAGTGATCCACCTGACCGATTCCAATTACACCTGTAGCTGCTTGACTATTCCCATCCACGTCATCTGTGTTTTCATCATTAATGTGGGTACTGAAAAATATTTAAAAAAAAAAAAAGTGTTATAATTTATTTTGAAATTAAATGACAAAATGGCTATAAACAGGATGTATTTTTAGAGGCGGCGAACTTTAAATTGACAACTCTACTTTCTTTAGTTTCAGATTTGGCAACTATCAGTTATTTTGAGTTCAGCTTCGTTTGGCAATTCATCATGAAGAGACTGACACTCGAGCAGCGTTTGCAAATTGTGCAAATTTATTTGGAAAATCTTTTTGAAACATTTGATGAACGAATAATTTAATAAAATAGACTCGTTAACTGATAACATCGTTTATGCAATTTAATCATATTAGATTATTTTCTTTGAGAATATGTTAAGTCCCATGTATACACTGATGTACAAGACACAATAGACCACTTGGAAGACAACATTTGAAGCGTTATTACCGAAATACATCTTAATTTAATGGATAGAGTTTGTGAAAATTGGACCTCTAGATTACAATATATATGCATGAATCTCGGGCCACAGGGTCGAAATCGTATTTAAATTATAATTAATTTTATTTAAACTATAATTAATTTTATTCAAATTATAAATGCCAAAAATTATTCTGTGAAATAAACAACATATTTGTCTAATAAAAATATCTTTCTGTGATTTATTTTAATTTAAAGTTCACCACCTGCAAAAAGAACATCCTTTAGTTTCGTATTTTATTTTAACAAAATATTGGCCCAATACTTATCGCTACATAGCTAAAGATGAACATTTTTAAACTTAAGGTAGACAACTCATATTATATTCTTCAATTTAAAATGAATTAGCCTCTTGTTGATTATTGTTTTTAGGTGATTCTATGAAAATGTTTCATATTTACAGTTGCCTGGGCAAAAGTAAGTCATTTTTATATATAACTATATTGTCATTAACACAATACAACAATATATTGTCATTAACACAATACAACAAATAACTATATTGTCATTAACACAATACAACAATATAACTATATTGTCATTAACACAATACAACAATATATTGTCATTAACACAATACAACAATATAACAAAAAATTGTTTTTATATATAACTATATTGTCATTAACACAATACAACAATATAACAAAAAATTGTTTTTATATATAACTATATTGTCATTTACACAATACAACAATATAACAAAAAATTGTTTTTATATATAACTATATTGTCATTAACACAATACAACAATATAACAAAAAATTGTCTTGTAAGAAATAAAGTTTTATATATAACTATATTGTCATTAACACAATACAACAATATAACAAAAAATTGTCTTGTAAGAAATAAAGTTTTATATATAACTATATTGTCATTAACACAATACAACAATATAACAAAAAATTGTCTTGTAAGAAATAAAGTTTTATATATAACTATATTGTCATTAACACAATACAACAATATAACAAAAAATTGTCTTGTAAGAAATAAAGTTTTATATATAACTATATTGTCATTAACACAATACAACAATATAACAAAAAATTGTCTTGTAAGAAATAAAGTTTTATATATAACTATATTGTCATTAACACAATACAACAATATAACAAAAAATTGTCTTGTAAAAAATAAAGTTTTATTTGTCAACTTAAATGCGATTTGGATCTGACTTCAAAAATCCGACAAATTTTTATATGTATATATATATCATATTTTTATGTCTTTTACTCGTATTCGATTTTTACAAAACTTTATATTCAATATTGATGTACATGAATAAATACAAGATATTGTGACACTATTATAATTAAGATATTTTTGATATGATTATGAACACTTAAACAAATATACAATCATTTACTTATTCTAATTGTACTTGTAATTGTCTGATTATTCACCTCCATGTCATCCTAATCATATGAATAATATAGATATTAATGATATCATTAATATCTAATCATATAAATAAAAAATAAAATATAAAAATAAAATACATTTTAATGATATCATTAATATCTTAATTATTATAATATATATCTTAATCATAGATATAATATACATATAGTCGTATCATAGATATCCCAATCATATAAAGAA
The DNA here is from genome assembly GCF_053919585.1 of Euprymna scolopes. Taxonomy (NCBI): domain Eukaryota; kingdom Metazoa; phylum Mollusca; class Cephalopoda; order Sepiida; family Sepiolidae; genus Euprymna; species Euprymna scolopes. Next base: position 129,836,154 of record NC_136496.1, on the reverse strand, counting down.
TATACATCTAAATTATATCATAGACATCCTTATGATATAAGACACATCTTAAATATATCATAGCCATCCTAATCATATAAATGCTATACATCATAATCACATCATAGACATCGTAATCATATATGTAAACAATATATATCCTAATTATATCGTATAATATACATCTTAATTTTATCCTAGACATGTTAATAATACAAATAATATACATCTTAATCATATCATAGACATCCTAATTATATAAATAGCATAAATTTTAATCATAAAATAAACATCCTATCATATAAATAATATACATCTTAATCATAGCTATTCTCATCATATACATACATCTTATTATGATATTAGTCATAATATTAGTACATCTTATACAGAGAACACAGCTGATACAATTTTTTAAGACTCACCTCACAGGTTCAACATTACACCGAGTTTCATGCTTTTGTTGTAGTTTAGTTCTCATTTGAATTCAAATAAGAACCACAACAGAAGCAGTAATTGACGATTGCCTACTGGAGACATGAAACCCGGTGTAATGTTAAATTCGAAAAGTGAGTCTTGACTTACAAAATATATTCATGTTTAGAGAATTAGATTATTAGAATCAGGTTATTCTCCCACACTTTCTGAACATATATATATATATATATATATATATATATATATATATATATATATAGTAGAAATGGTAATTAATAAAAACCTGAAGAAAGTGCTCAATACTGTTGTAGAGCAAATATGCGTTTTATTTTTTATTACCGTTTTTTTTTCTGTTCAGTTACAAACGGTAATAAAAAATAAAACGTGTGTGTATATATATATATATATATATATATATATATATATATATATATATATATATATATATATATTAGTGTTGGGACGATTCATCAGAATTGGAATCGGGAATCGGAAAAATATCGGAGGTTTTTGGGGGTATCAGAATCGGTATTGGAAAATTCTGTGCATATTTTCCGATGCCCAAAACGATTCTTTCAATTATCTTTTTTATTTTCACTGTTAGTAAATATTTATTGACTTTAAACAACCAGTAAAATTAAAATCTATATCACAAGTGTGTTTTTACGTTTGAGGAAATATTTGGACATGTTTTTATGATAATCAGTAAAAATAACTTTTTAATTAAATAATAAGAGATTTATAAAGAATCGGAATCGGGAAAATATTGGAATCGTCTCATCACTAATATATATATATATATATATATATATATATATATATATATATATATATATATATATATATAAGAAAAACAAATTGTATCAATCTAGAAAAATGTTGAGAAATTAGTGTGAAAATCAAATCTCATTCGAAAACATAGTTTATATTTCATATTTATTCATTAAAAAAAACTCAAAGTAAAGTCGAATTTTAATTACAAATTATAAAACGCAAAAAACAATAAAAAAATATAATTCCTACTTACTCCTCCTTACCTTCTCGTGTTTATTTTTTTTTTTTTTTTTTACAATTTGTAATTAAAATTCAGCTTTTATTTTATTCTGATCAAATCTTTTTCTAAATAAAGATGAAATATAAACGACGTCATCAAGGTTAGCAAGAAAAAAAGACTGAACTGGCTTGACCACAAATGTATACTGAGGATGAAAGTAGAATTTCCCATTAAAAGATCTGGTGGCAGGCCTCCAGAGCATTGGACTGATGAGATCCGTAGCAATGTAGAGCTTCTTTTGCTAATGGTGGAAAGATTAGCAAAACAATATGGAAGAATTGCATATTCAGAAATTGTGCAAAGATTTTTTGAGGATGAAGCAATAGAGCGATATCGATTATATATCGATTACATATCAATTATATATCGATTATATATCAATTACATATCGATTATATACCAATTATATATCGATTATATATCAATTATATATCAATTACATATCAATTATATATCGATTGTATATCGATTATATATTTATGGGTTGGATTTTATTGTGACGTCATTCAATTTTCTCATTGATTTCTCAACATACAAGATTATCAATTTTAATTATATTTTTTGGTTCCTTAAATTAAAATCATGTAATAAACAATTGTTATAAATATAATCAAGCATATAAAATTATATATAAATATTAGTTTTGGGACGATTAATCAGAATCAGAATCGGAAAAATCAAAGTTTTTTGAGGGATCGGAATCGTTATCAGGAAAATTTGAGCTTGTCTTCCGATGCCAAAACTGATTCCTTTAATTATCTATTTATTGGATTTTTTTTCTATAAAACATCTTCCACTGCTTGTTGTAATAATAATAAATATTTATTGATTCAAACTTCCAGTAAAACTAAAATCTCTAGATCACCCCCCCCCCACACGCACACAAGTGTGTTTTTACGTTTGAGAAAATATAGGCACATTTAAGATGTGTTTTAAGATAATCGGGACAAAATAACAATTTTCTAGTAAAATATTTAGAGATTTATAAAGAATCAGAATCAGTAATTGTAGCGGAATCGGGAATTTAGTATGGAATTGGTAATTATATCGGAATCGGGAAAAGTATTGGAATCGTCCCATCACTAATAAATATACAAAATTAGATTAAAACTACAAGATGTATCCGGCGTTGCCCGGTATTATACGTAAAATTAAATTCCTTACAAACAATGAAAAAAAAGAAATTGAGACATGGTCATGCGAGTATTATGTTTTTTCGAAACGGTTCATTTCTTGTAATTCAAAAAAAATACTTGAGCTGCGATCGAAACTGAAACCTAAAGACAGTGAGTCAAGTACGATAACCATTGCAACATTTTTTAAGACCTATTTATTTTTAATGTAATGTGAACCATTTGCGCATGCACATTCGTGAAACAGCAAAGAGATAAAAATCTGATGACTCCCACGTAACAATTTTTCAATTTTGACCCCTTAGTAGCCCTTCTTTTTTTTTTTTTTCGGATGAAAACGCTTAAAATTTTTTCCTATACTCTATATTCAAATTCAATTCAACCAAATTTAAAGTCTGTAGATAAAAAATTCGTTGAGGATATAGGTTGAGAAGTGTCCTTACACAAACACACATACACACATTCTCACTTGTATAGATATAGAAATTATATATAATCACGTATATAAAAATTTATTAACAAAAACATCTTCATTTAAGTAAATTGTCTCCCCTGCAAAGATCTTCTGTTGACAAACATGCATCAGAAAACTCCAAGTTAACATTAATTCAGGTGAACTAGTGAGACCCGTGGTAATTCCACAGTTGCATCCTTCATCTATTGTGTATTTTGCCGTGATTGACATAATTTCTATTTTATGGACGTGTCCAGCACAGACTCCACGATATTATTGAACCACCTTTGTTCAAACTGAAACATACACATAAAAATGCTTTGCTGTCTGGTAGGAATTTGGGTCAGATTTCCATTGTGTAGATGTCCAGCACAAATGCACCCCCACTATATTATTGCGTCATCTTAGGACAGAACAGATACAACACTTTTATCTTTGTTCCAAAGACAAAACAGTTTATTTTAGTTTGATTTTTGCATTCACCACAACGCGGAAATGCAAAAGCGCCTGGGTTGGGATTCTGGAGGCTTCTGATCGTTCTTGCTGATGTGTTTCTGGACAATCTACGGCAAGTAAGACGGACAGTCATTTGTTGCGATGGTGCATGCGAAATAGCCAGCAGATGATGCCCTTCCTTGTCAACTTGGAGCAACTGCAGTAACCTAAAAACCTTAAGGATCATGAAGTGCTCCAAATCTATGAAAACGGAGCCATAAAACCTGACATAGTGAGATGGGACAAGAAGGAGAAAGAAGCAACCTTAGTAGAAGTCAGTGTCCCCCAATGATGCTACACAAAGCTGAAAGAGAAAAGATAATGAAATACCAAAATCTTATGTACGACATGAAAAGAAATTGGAATCTTAGGAAGATTTCTATCATTCCAGTAATTATAGAAACAACTGAACTCATGAAAAAGAATTTTAAAAACTACCTGGCAAATATACCCGGTGAACAAAGTGCAAAAGAAATTCAAACAATTGCACTTAAAGGGACGCTCAGAAACTTAAAAAGATCTCTCGGTTGAATATCTGAGTTAGTGGGTGTATGTGTGTCATCCAGTAGGATGTCCCATCCCCAGCTTAAACAAACTGAGAAGAAAATTTTTTTTAAAAATGAAAAGGACTTCAATGAAAAGTAGGACACCTCCGTTCAAGCCCAACTCACTCAACAACAGCGACATTCGATGAAATTTTAAAAAATTACTTTTTTGAATTCCGCCTTTGGTGATCGGGTGATTCCATCATTTTAAAAAGGGGTGGTAGGTGATAACGTACGTACGGACATAAAATTACTTTAGTATATTTAGTTATTTATGTGAATAATGAATGTTAGTTGAAAGATATTCTTGGTTGAAAGCAAAGACTTTTGTAGGTTCAGCAGGACCGAGGAGGGAGGGCACAAAACAGACCTCTACTGAAGGAGTGTGAAGAATAGTTATAGATATACATATATATACATATATATAGTTATATATACATATATATAGTTATACATATATATAGTTATACATATATATATACATATATATAGTTATACATATATATAGTTATACATATATATAAATATATATACATATATATAGTTATATATATATGTACATATATATATAGTTATATATATACATATATATAGTTATATATACATATATATACATATATATAGTTATATATATACATATATATA
>NC_136496.1:129738911-129826411 GCF_053919585.1 Euprymna scolopes | reverse complement strand
AACATTTTGATCAAGTTCAGCAATTTACTTTCCAGCAAAATATGATTGCAGATATGTTTCTAAATCAGCATTTTCAATAAGTACAGAATTTAATCTTATTGAAAATCTATTGCCTGTTTTACAAGTATTTTAATGGTAGGTACCCCGACGAACTACAAGCCCTTTTATCCCCCTCGACATAAATATCCCCGAAAAACCTGACAAGCAGCAAAATCCCACCCCTACACAGTAGAAATCCCCAGATGCCAGAAAACCTTCTACTCTAATAGTTTCTTCCCTAGGACTGCCAAACTTTGGAATTCCCTTCCGGATTCCTGCTTCCTTGACTGTACTGGCATGCAGAAGTTTAAATGTAATGTAAACAGACATCTTACTGCTCAACTCCCTACATAGTAACTATGCAAATTATGTCCTAGATAGTAGCCTTTTACATCAATGTGGCACTGCACCTTGTTTGAGATGAAAATGCAGTTAAGAAAAAGTCTTTAAAAACGATTTCAACAAGTTGTTATTAATGATGATGATGATGATGATGATGGTGATGATGATGAACTTGCACCCATTTTTTCAATGTAGTCACACCATCGAAGCCTCGTGAATATTAATATTTTGAAAATTGTTCAAAGTTTTATATTGTACTAATAATTTTGTTTTTCCCCCTCCTTTTGTTTCTCATATTTAATAAATGTAAACTATTTTTGTTTAAATGTATTCCTTTTATTTTGCTGATGAAGAAAAACAAAACCCTGCAATCATATGGACGCTAGATAAATAAAAAAAATATGCAAAATTGATGTACAAATAATTTTATCATTGCAACATCCAGATTTAGATACCTGGCTGATTAAAAGCAAAAAACAAAACAAAACAAAAAACAACAAAAAAATAAAAACAACAAAAACAAAACAAAAACAAAGAGCACACCATGAAGCGGTCTATATATTGATTTCTTTTCCAACTGTCTATGAGAAGCAGATATATTGATTGCGCAAAATCAAATAGGTTCAACAAAAGTTGAAGTGAGAAAACATGTCTAGTTTTTTTTTTTTTTTTTTTTTGCAACATATTTGAAAAATTAGTGTCATCTGAAATATGAGCTATCCAATACCAATGGTTCATACATCTCCATTGATTAATGATGCACAATTTCTGAATATGCAATCCTTCCATATTGTCTAGCACACACATACACAATTTCAGTTTTATATCTATATATTAGTGTTGGGACGATTAATCAGTGGTTCATACATCTCCGTTGATTAATGATGCAGAGTGTTATTCACTCAGAGAATTTTTTAATGAACAATTTTGTTCATGTTTCTCAGTCATCAAATCATCCAAGTTTTATGAAAGTTTTAATATTTATCTAATCTGTATAATAACACATTAATCTGTGCATACGTTATCACCTTTCACACCTATTAAAAAATAAGCTTGGCCGATTATTATTGGTAGTTCCAATATTTTTCCCCAATTCCAATACAATTACTGATTCCGTCCTTAATTTCCGATCTAGATACAATTATCAATAGATTCTTTTTAAATTTCTAAATATAGAATGTTTTTTTTTGGGGGGGGGGATCATCGTAAAAACTAATGTAATATTTGAGCAAACGTAAAAATACATGAATATGGAAAATTAAATTTTAGAAAAAATAAAAAAAAGAAAAGGAATCGTTTTTGTCATTGGAAACTAGTTTTTGATTTCGATACCCCAAAATATTTTGATTTATTCGATTTCAGGCTCCAATTCCGGTTAATTGTCCCATCATGACCAATCATCAAAGATGAAACGCTAAAAAGTAATACTAATTTATCTATAGTCGTTCGGTGTCAAAAATTTTGATTTTATGCATTTAAAAATGAAATGTTGTCTTTTTCATGAACAGGATTCTATCGTTGTCGACATTAAAGTGACATTCAAATGATAATTAGCTAATAATTATTTTTGAACAAGTGATTTTTTTTTAAATTGGTACGATGAATGTATGAATTAAAATGTTATAAAGTGGATTTATTTAAAAAAAATAAACAATTTCCACAAAAGGTAAATGATATTTGAGGGGCTTTCCAAATGTAATGCCTCCTATTCTTTTTTATTCGGCTCGAACGAATCAGAGAGGATTGCAAATTACATTGTTATGATGACTGATTTTATGCATTTAGGACCTGAAAGTTTCAGATATTGACGATATAAAACTCTAAAATAGCAACTCCTGTCATGCACGTGCATCAGAAGCAGAAATGCATCATTGAATTCCTAGCAAAAGTGCATTGAGAATGGTAGTGACTATGTAGAGAAATAAATTCTGGAACACAAACGGTTGCTCGTTTTAATCGTAGAACTCCCGCCTCTGTAGTTCGTCAACGTTTTTAGTTAAAAAACAGAGGACGTTACTTTTTGAACGATCCTTGTAATCTATAAATTTCAAATTTAATATCATAGAGATTTGGCAAAGATTGGAATTCTCTGGTGAAATTTAAATTTCGATCAGAGGCTCAGCTAGGATTAAAAAAAATGTTGTTATTGCTTTTTAAAAAAAAAAAAAAAAAAAAAAATTTTAAGCATGGTAATATTAGAACACAAGGTGCCTCCAGAGCACTGCTAAAAATATCCCAGTAGACTTGGCTTGGGGATATGAAGATAGATAGCGTCAACTCAGCCTTCCAGAATCTTTTTCACTCTCGAGAGATAAGGCATACCTCTTGTAATATCTATGCAAGTAAAGCAAAGGTTGTGCAATAACTATCCGCATCTCCCTTGAAATGTTATGACTTAAGTATAATGGCAAGGAGAAGTCCAGGTCGACTGAAATGTTGGGATGAGTAGAGAGAGACTGGTGTTATTTCATGAGCTATGGAGGAGAAATACTGACAGCAGTGGAAACAAGATGTTTTCAGAAAATCCGTGGCATATTCTATAGAGACCATAAGTTCGTAACAGCATCGAGCAAGGTGTAAGTTAGTATCAATATCTGTTGGCCACAATCTTGAGGAAAAAGAAACATTGAAGGTTATTTTTCATCACTAAACGTGTGAAAGGATTATTACAAGACTGGGCTAGTGTTCAGGAGAGATGGAGAAAATTTATATAATTTGTCAGAGTCGTTGTTTCAGTGTAAATTGGCTGCAAGCTATCTGCTATTGGAAGATGCAAGATATTTACAAGATAATTTACTTTGGCATGTTGTCAGTTTTAATGCAGTGAAGAAGATGTTTTTTGGCAAGTTGTCAGTTTAGTGAAACTGATAATGTAACTTGTTTCAAAATAATGCCTTATTCTGTCACAAGATGGCAGCACCTCCTTTTAAAAACTATAAAAAAGAAAATTTGTTTAACTACTTTAGTGATATGTCACATCTATGCTAACATGAGACGTGTCTCTAAGTGTGTTGTCTGCTAGCATTTATTTGCTACTAGCTGAAGTAATCATCTACGTTGAATGTCAGTGATTAGAAGCGTGTTTTGGAAATCTCCAATAAAACTTTTGTGTATCATCAAAATATTGATTTTATTTATTGTTTTCATTTTTTTTTTAATTAAACTGTTTTCTCTACAAAATTATATAATATAAAACATGAAGTAGTTGTTAATTAATTAAAAAAAAAATTTGCACTGTTTAAAAGAATAAAGTCTCCTTTCCACTTTATTGGTCCCAAAGTTTAGTGCATAAATTAAAAATTGGTTAATGCAAAGTATGTGAGCACGCAAGTCTCAACTTGTTTTGATAAAAAAAAAACATCGAACGCAGTCATTTATAATTAATTTGAGTCGACATTGCATCAAGAAAGCATAAAAAGCGACTCACAATATTGTTTTGTATATACAGATTTTTCATGAACAGAATTCTATCATCGTCAACATTAAAGTGACATTCAAATGATAATTAGCTAATAATTATTTTTGAACAAGTGATTTTTTTTTAAATTGGTACGATGAATGTACGAATTAAAATGTTATAAAGTGGATTTATTTATTTAAAAAAATAAACACTGAATTTTCACAAGGTAAATGATATTTGAGGGGCTTTCCAAAAGTAATGCCTCCTATTCTTTATGCATTTAGGACCTGAAAGTTTCAGATATTGACGATATAAAACTCTAAAATAAATTCTGGAACACAAACGGTTGCTCGTTTTAATCGTAGAACTCCCGCCTCTGTAGTTCGTCAACGTTTTTAGTTAAAAAGCAGGAGACGTTACTTTTTGAACGATCCTTGTAATCTATAAATTTCAAATTTAATATCATAGCGATTTGGCAAAGATTGGAATTCTCTGGTGAAATTTAAATTTCGATCAAATGCTCAGCTAGGATTAAAAAATAATGTTATTACTGCTTTTTTTTTAAAAAAAACATTTTAAGCATGGTAATATTAGAACTATTGTCTCCTTTCCACTTTATTGGTCCCAAAGTTTAGTGCATAAATTAAAAATTGGTCAATGCAAAGTATGTGAGCATGCAAGTCTCAACTTGTTTTGATAAAAAAAAAACATCGAACGCAGTCATTTATAATTAATTTGAGTCGACATTGCATCAAGAAAGCATAAAAAGCGACTCACAATATTGTTTTGTATATACAGATTTTTCATAGAAATTGATTTATGAAATCCTCTCTTATTTTGTTGTCCGTCTAATCAAGGCAAGAGAAAATCGTCTATTATTTTATCTAAGGTGGGAGATGCATTCATACCTTTGCTCAAAAGTATTAATGTGAAAGGGGATGCAGCAGGATTGGAGGCTTATTTGTCATTTCAACAGAACATACAGATAATTCCTCTACACCTCCATAAGTATACTCTAAATACTTTCTATTTTAACCAACTGTTTTTTTAACCAACTATTTTTTTTTCTTTCGTTTTTTTATTGACGTTTCACCCCAAACAAGGCATAGGGCCACTTAGTCGTGAGGAGGTACTGCTTGGAACCAGAATTGTAGGGATACTATTTATGGAGTTGAGCAGCGAAATGTCTGTTCACATTACACTTGAATTTCTGCATTTCAGTACAGTCAGGAAAGCAGGAGCTCAGGAGGGAATTCTAAAGTGCAGCAAGGAAAAAAGCTATTCGAGTAGAAGGCTTTACAATATCTAGGGATCTCTACAGTGTAGGGTGGGATTTTGCTGTTTTTGGGGGGTTTGTTAAGGGTATTGTCATCAAGGGAGTACCAGTGCTTTGAGTTCGTGAGAGCACTTGTCATTAAAATATTTGTAAAACAGGCACACAAATGCCACATTTCGGCGATGGGACAGAGGTTGGAGTTAATAGTTCAGGACTTATTAGGTTGACGATTCTTTTTTTAATCCTGTCTAGGAGCGAGAGACTAGTGGCAGATACACCAGCCCAGATGTGGCAACAATACTCCATGCATGAGTGAACCATGGCCTTGAAGAGATACAGGATACTCTCAAGTGCGAGTAGCCTTTTCGCATGGTAGAGAGAGAGCCTACTTCCTTGCAGCAGCCTTGACAATTGTCTCAATATATTTGTTCCAAATCAAATCATATAGTATACTTAACATAATTAAATCCTTCGCAGATGAGAGAAAAATCGATTTAATTCCATTTACACCAACTGTTTTTTAATTTTATTTCAACTTTATTTTCTATTAAAACTTGGTTCATGTTTCTTTTTATTCTCTTTAGATGTTCTGTTTACTAAACATATATTTACATCTTCAAAAAATATATATATATATATATTTTACATAGGCATCACCACTTATCAAGGCCCAGAGACCACTCGAGGATAAGGGTTAAGAGTGTACAGTAGTCAATTGAACAATAAAGTAATTGTTAGTAATGGAAATTCGGTAAATTTGTTAACTCAAGTGGAACGGCTCATCAAGAACTTGTTTACGTTGGACTTGAAGACAATCAGATTGTAGTCATCTGAAAAGCAGGAAAACGGAAGACAGTTCCACAGGCGTGCATTTCTAATCTTAGTAGTTTTTTCTTCCAAAAAATATATTTTAGTATTTTTTTTCTTCCAAAAATATGTTTTAGTATTTTTTCTTCCAAAAATATGTTTTAGTAAATTTTCTTCAAAAATACATATTAGTACTTTATCTTACAAAAATAAATTCTCACAACTTTTCCAACTCGAATAATTAAAATCCCGAAAATTTATTCATTTTTCATCCCTGGTCAATGCAAATAAATAATTGATTCGCTTTTGTTTCTTTTTTATGAAAGTGGCGCCAGACAAGGCATGAAGCCACTTGATGTAAAGAGCAAATCATAATAAGAAAGGAAAGAAATGAATCATTTCAAGATGAACGGAGCGTAAAAGAAACCCCACCACCAACGTTCAATCTCCTGGACTCAAAACAGGCTAGACAAAAAGTAAAACGAGTCCAATAGAAAAGGACTACAGAGTATGATTGGCAAAACAGTCTATCCTTACATGATTTTAAAGAACCGCAGGATTTATTTAAAAAAAAAAATCTGCATGACAAATTAAATGGTTAGAAAATAAATGCAATTTCATTTTTTAATTCAGTTTAATTTTTGATATAAATAATGAACACAAATTACAAAACAAATTCACAGACATTTCGAGGAATTCAACGAAAATAGATTTTTTTTTTAATTTTGAATCAAATGTTTTAGAATATTTGGAATTCTTATGGAAAAAGTCTGACTTATAGAATATTATTATTGTTAATTATTATTTTTTTTTTTAATGTATAAAGTTTTGTTTTTCCATTTATTTATTAGCTTGGTGCAAAAATGTTTTTTGACTTGAAATTGAAAAATATTATTTTTGCATCAATTTGATATTTATTTAATTACTATAACATAGTTTTTTTTATGTTAATAATACAAAAAGTTTATTTCAGTAGGTGAGAATTTACGTCTTTAATAGAAAATTATTATTTTTATTATTACTACTATTATCATGATTATCATTATTATTATTATTATTATTATTATTATTATTATTATTATTATTATTCTCGTTGCTCGCTAGGAAGTTCTCACATAGGTCATCATCAGTGATTATAATGGGTAGAATTCTCTTGAATCTGAGTGACAACAAGTCTCTCTAGATTTGCAGTACTCTCCACTTCTTTCGATTACTTTGATTTCTCGCTGGCAATGACTATTGGACTTCTCTGGAATTTCAGTGCCAACAAGCCTCCCCAAGGTTCCAGTACTCTCTGCACTCTTCCAATGGAGGTCTGGTTGGTGCTCTCTTTCCTCAATTTTTTCAACACACATGACCATTTACAATTATTTTACGTGGGGAAGGGTACATTATTATTAATATATAAAGTTATTCATCATAACAGGTCTTGAGATCAAATTGTTGAGCATCTGAGCATTGCTCATAGCTTTAATGTATGATTCTCATGTTGCCAATGTTATTTCTTGTGAGCAGTTATATGATTACGACTTATTTTGTGCTAGCAGGTTCTCAATCGTAAAGTGATTTATACATTCTTTGATGAGAACATCTATTATTTGACAGGAAACTTTGCCAAAACCTTTTCTTACAGTTTATAAACAGTGAGAGTTTAAACATCTACGTGATTAGACGTAATATTTCTTTTCTCACTAGGACGAGAGGAAAGACCAGAACTTAATCTTTCTTGAACTGCACATGCATCAACTGCACATGCATTTCGACTACATACGCATCTCAACTGCACATGCATCTCAATTTCACATATATCAACTGCATATGCATATCAACTGCACATGTATCATTTTGTATTCCTGTTGTCATAATTAATGTAAACACTATCAATAATTCCCCCCACTCTTTATCTGTGCCTAAACCTAAACGTAGATTCCATGAACACAGCTTCTTTCTTAGAACTGCACGCCTGTGGAATTGTCTTCCGTTTTCCTGCTTTCCAGCAGACTACAATATGATTGTCTTCAAGTCTAACGTAAATAAGTTCTTGATGAGCCGTTCCATATAAGTTATCAAATTTACCAAATTTTCATTACTAATGATTACTATATTGTCCAATTTCTACTGTACACTCGTTAACCCTTATCCTTGAGTGGCCTCTTGGCCTTCATAATGTGGTGATGCCTATGTAAAAAAAAAAAAAAATTCTTCCCATGTTTTTGTGCTGGTGAATAAAGTTGATTTAAATTGTAGACAAGTTCGTCTTTAAAACCAAATAAGGTCAACACCTCTTTTACGTCATACAAGAAGGCATTTCACATTTCACTACAAAAACGCTAATTCTAATAACTCCTCTCACTCTAAACCTTCACAACTGTTTCACTTTTAAAGCTTGACATTCAATTCAATGAACAAAATAATAAACCTGAGAAAAAAGCACATTTTATCAAAATATTTTATCATGATGATGATGATCATCATCATCTGCTACAGTCAAGTCAGTTTGTATGCACAGGTCTTCCTTGGTCTACCATGCACCCTCATACCTGGGGTATCCATGCATAATTTTGCTGATACAGGAGGTGACATGCTGTAGATGGCCAAACCACTTGAGATGTCAAACGTGTAAAGCATCCAGAATCCCACCAATATCAAACGTCTGATGAAGCATTGCTGAAGAGATTCTTTCCTCTAAGTTGCTGTAAGTGATCATCAGTCGTATTTCTAAATTTGGAGTTGACGACCATATTAAAATGTTATGAAAACTTTTTCAGTTTTAGATTTTACCACGGTGATCCGAACAAGTGAAATAAATGATTTAATATATATATACATATATATATATAATTATTTACTATAATAATTATTAAATACCTACAGACACTAGCGTTTTATCCTTTCAGGAATCATTAGTGCAAGGTGTCACGATTATGACCGGTCGATAGATTTGAACCCAGCCATCTCTGACTCCATATATATATATATATATAGAGAGAGAGAGGGGGGGGGAGAGAGAAATAAAGGTTAAAAGAAAAAATCCAACACAAACTTTGCCCCAATCTCATAAATTTATTTCTACCTTGTGCGGACCTCATCAGACGAGCCGAGCCAGTCAGATCTGTAGTCAGCCATTAAGCTTAAAGCATTGCTCATTAGGTAAAAACTAATTTGGGCTCAAGCTCGCTGAAAAGATGATTACGGCTGTTGACATTTAGATTTCACTTATGTTCGGCGGGTGTTGCATGTTTGTTTGCACCTCTATCCCTGCGCTATCAGCTCGACGGTTGAGCTTTGATCCCGGCTTGAAGCACTTGCTTGTCTAGAGGCACTAATGAACTGTAAACAGCAAAACAGTACACTCTGTGGTTGACACTAACTCTTGCTATATCTCTCTCTCTCTCTCTCTCTATATATATATATATATATATGAATGTGAAATTTGGGCTCCTTTCTAACACTAACAGCAAAATCAAAATATCCTACTTCAAGTTAATCTCTTTGTTTTTACTGACCCCCCCCTCCTCGCTTCCGTTTTGCCCACTAATATCGTCAGAAATGTGGAAAACTCTAAATTAGTAACTTCTACATATGATTTAAACTTAATTAAAATCGGATATATGCATTGGAAGTTTTACAGAGATTCTGTCCTCATAGATCACATAGATGTGGGGGGGGGCATAAACATTCAAGACCATTTCCATTGTCTTCCCTGGAGAATTTTATAGATATGATAGAAATTTCATTAAAATAGGAAGTATTTGAAGATTTAAAGACGTTTTGGCCACCATAGTTCTCTTTGATTAGGAGGGCACTTCCATCGTCTTCCCCAGCAAATTATAAACATATAATTTAAATTTCATAAAAATCGAATATTTTTTAAATTTGTTATGACCTGATAGTTTCGTTACAAGTGAACTTAAAGATTCGGGAATAGTGCTATTATCTTTCCAGATAAATTTTACATAAGAATACACTTTTAGATTTTATGTAGATTCTCTAACCTTTATTTATAAAGGGAATACACAAACATACAGACATGTAGGTTTATATAGAGAAATTTACAAGCCATATCACAAATGTTAAGAGCTAACAGGAATTATGTGTCCGAGAAAAAAAGAAAAGTAAATATGTAAGGTATCATTGGCTTTAGGAAATTCAGACCAAACCAAACCACATGCAAGCAAATAAGATCAAACCCATCCCAAAACGATAAAAACTAATGGAATTTTTTTTTTTTTTTTTTTTTTGATAACATGTTATGTTAAAAAAATTTAAAGATATAAAATATGGAGGAATATAAAAAAAAAAACTATAGCAATGCATGGAATCGAGTGTTGAAGTGACGTATAAACAAAAATGTCACATCACTGCAACACTAGGTTCCTTGCATTGCTATAGCCTTCTTATATTCCTCCATATTTATTTACCAGCAATGCTTCAAGCAAACTACCTTTCCCTTTTTAAAGATATTTTTACTTGTCTTATTTGATCTGACAATCTCGTTTTTGGTAAAGAAACACACAAGTCAAAATCCACATGCATTCATTATTAGAAATATGAAACCACGGGAAACAAAATCCACAAAAGTGAATCTCCCAAAACATTTTTTGAAAAAACAAAAAAAATTGTAATAAAAGAAGAGAGAAGCAAACGTTAGAAGATGAGTATTAATTGACTGCACAAAATATCAAACAGAGTAGAAGTGGTTGACTCCTTAAAAGGAGGAAAAACAAAGTCGGAAGATGTGACACAAGATCAAAAGGTGGGGATTGAAAACACAAAAGGTATGTGCACAAAAAATGCCTGAACAGCACCATTGTCATTCCTCACTAGGGTTATCTCAGGCGATTAGTAACAACTGTTATGGAGAAAGGTGATCTACCCATTTCTGGGATAAATGGACTCCCCCAAAGATGATAAATGTAGTTACATCTAAATGTCGTGACAGTTATGCCCCAATTCATGATGTGTGTAACATTGGATGAATGTATGTAAAGGACCATAATAAGAGAAAGAGAAAGATAATGAGGGAGACGAGATAACGTTCAAAGATCTTGTGAGAGACGTAGAGAACGTTCAAAATGTCGTGAGTAATGTAGAGAACGTTCTAGATCACGTGGGTGACGTCACGACCATAACGATGAGGAAATAAATGTCGTTGTACAGAATCAAAAAGCGAGTCGGAGATAGTTTCTGTTCTTTGTCTTCATTTGCAACTGAAACTGTATACAACGTGTACTGATTCGCAAACAACATTACACGTGTACTTCTGTAACATACTTTTGCTAATACACTTTTTCTGAATTATATGTGTTTGTCTTGATTATTATCGGCCTGCAACGCCACAACACTATCTCAAAGAAAGAAAGTATTAACCGCCTAAAACTAAACAGAAACACAGTTCAGCTAGACAGACGGAAGGGAACCAATTCAAAAATGACCCAGATTCTGTCGGACTGATTGTCAAAGACATATCCTCGACTATTAGGAACAAAATAGAAAATTGAATTAAAAAAAAACTGATTGGTTTTAATCACAAATGAACCTGAATAGTTTGGGTTTAAGTTAACACAAATAGGAGTGTCAGACATTTCAGAAGAAAGTCATTTTAAAATATTTTATTCGTAACATGAAATGGAAAGGAAACAAGATGGACTTTAATTCAGTTTGTCAATTTATTTCAAACTTTAGCATGACTGACAGACCAAAAAATGGACAGACAGAGCCTGCTATATAGATGCATGGGCACTTCAGTTGCTTTGATTTCTTTTGATCTATGCTTTAAGCGATGAAGACACAATTTCAAATTTAAGTGTAACAGACCGATGTATCAAGACTCTTAGATACAGTGTTAAATATATCTTGGCAAGATCATCTTACGAAGTAACAACTTTATGGCAAATCTGGAGAGAGACAGCACGTTGGTCCGAACAAGGAGCCTGACCAGCTAGATAGATGCACAGAAAGATAAAAATGAACACATTTATCTGCTACACCTAATTTCTTTGGAGTATGATGCAATTGAGTTTAGAAACCATAAGAAAAATAAACCTATATACTACTAGGTCTATGTATCTTGCTTGTTTGTTTGCATGTCACCATGCACAGTGCATGACGTCATCATTTTGTGACGTCATCCATTAAAACAAGAAGGGGATAACCCTTCTAGTGATTAACGTCATCCATCAAACCAAGGAGAAGTGATCCTTTATGGTATTTTATTTAGATAAACCGAAGGTCCACATGTCGTCTACTAAACTATTACAATTCTGATTTTGCTTGACCCCATATTATGAATATTATGAGTATAGTAGTCCAAAAAAAACAATATCTACCCTCCGTCAAACTACTTCCCTCCCCCCTCTATTTGATAAAATCAAAAGTAAAACCCTTAAACTTTTAACCATGTCAAACGATTAATCGCTGATCTGTCAAAGTTACGCTTTGAAGATATGTTAGAAGGCGAAAGAGGCAGAGGAAAGCCAAGGAGAAGGTGGAGAGGTAATGTTTTTGATTAGACATCTCTCAGCAGTTGGGCGTCCATCAACCAACTTGCCTGGCTCGGAAGGAATGGCAAAAAATAAGTCACGTGGGTTTGCAAGTGGAAGATGCGACTCATGATGATGAATAGTCCAAATGATACAAATTATCAATCATCCTCTTAAAAATTCGGAAAATAAATAAATAAATTAATTAAATAATTACCTTTTACTTTTCGCAAAGACAATTTAAGAGAAACAAAAAGATAGCAAAAAGACACATTGCAAATCTAGGAATTCACTATATTCAGATTTTGTCAGAATTAAAAAAAGAAATCTTGGGTTAAAGCTAAAACCCAAAACAACTCTTTTTAAAAAAAAGAGTAGGATTTTTTAGGGCATCACACAGACGTCGTCATGGAGTAAAAGTAGGGCAATAGGTGCATTATTTGTGGCAGACAAAAGGCTGTAACTGTATCGCTATTTGTGCACAGTGACGTATATTTGTAGAACAAAGGGAGATCACCACGGGCAGAATAAAACATTAGCAGAAGCAGAAAAGGAAAAGAAAGAACAACATACAGCAAAGGATCATGGGAATTTATGGCAGAGATATGATATAGCCACCATATTGAAGAAAAGAGACAATTATAGCAAACATGCAAGAGAAATTTGAAAGGATGTTGATGAAAATTTATAGATTTTGAAAGAAGGAAAAATAGTTGTAAGCAAGTGAGTAGTAGTAGTAGTAGTAGTTTTCATAGTAAAACATAAATGATGATAGTAGTAGTAGTAGTTTTCATAGTAAAACATAAATGATGATAGTAGTAGTAGTAGTAGTAGTAGAAGAGTAGTAGTTGTAGTAAGATATTAAAGAAAGGAGGCGAGTAAATTTCTTTTCCTTGATAAATGCAAGACTGCATGCGATTCGAAAACAAAAAAAAAAAAAAGGAAAATTACGTGTCTGAAACAGCTATTGCAGCTGGTGAACGGATAGGAGAGCTAGAAGGACCGGATCTGGAAACATCTCCGTAAATGAGCTGAAGAAAGCAACACATAAAAAGGATAAAGATGGAAAAGAAAAACGAGTCACAGTTTAAAAAACAAAACAAAAACATAAAAACAAAAAAATAAACAAAACAAAACAAAAAATTTAAACAATTATTGAATATTTCACAAAAACAAAGAGAAATACATAAAACAAAAAATAAACAAAGAAAACAAATAAAAAACAACAAAAATTAACGGTTAAATTCGAGACGTTCAAAGTGGAAACATTGTTTGTAAATTAAAGGTTACCATTTCTTAAAATTTATTTTAAAAATCTCTAAAAAATGAGTTTATTTCCTTTCACAATCCATATGCAGCACACGTGATATAGGTTTGCCACCAGTGAACAAGGACTTATTCTAAGAGACCTCATGTGGAGCATAAATAGACGAATTCTGTATAAGGACATATTTTGCTTATTTTTGTTTTGAATGCATGTTTCGTACATTCACCAATTCGGTATGATAAAAGGTTCTCCAAGATATAGTGTTATAGGTACAACTTTACGATCGTGTATTTTCGAACAAAGGCATTTCAGGGGGAAACATTATTACGTGCTTAAGTGTCATGTCGAAATTATTATGAGTTCCAAAAGTTACATAGTCCAGTAGAAGATGTGTTAGAGCTAATTTTTTGAAAAAGTGCACAGTAAATCGAGAAAAAGCAAGATGGCCGCCCTGAAAGATTGTATCCTTGGCTTCTGTGCAACGCAACTTAAACGATAGAATGCAGTGATCTGCTCCTGTTTTTGATCTTTTAAAAAAGTTAAATTTCTAGTAAAAAATAACAACTTCAAAAAATTCTGTAATTATTTTTCTACTGGACCATTTTTCATAATTTTTGGAATTTATACTAATTTCGGCATGGCACTTAAGTACGTAATGTTTTTCTCTGAAATGCATTTTTTCACAAACACACTATAGTAAAGTTGCATCGTTATATATATATATATATATATATATATATATATATATATATATATATGATAAACTTACCAATTTTTTTGTGTGCATCTTTTTTATTGAATATGTTGTTAATAATTTGTGCTCGAGATTCATCAAACTTATGGGAGGATATATTCTATAAGACATGTTTGTGATTACATTTTTTTTATAGGTCCAGCATTTTTTAAAGAGAACATTTGCTGTGTGACATGGTGTTCAGCATTTATATGATAGAGTTTTTTTTTTAAGTCTGATATGTCATAAGTTTTTTTTTAAGTCTGATATCTCATAAGTTTTTTTTTAAGTCTGATATGTCATAAGTTTTTTTAAGTCTGATATGTCATAAGTTTTTTTTAAGTCTAATATGTCATAAGTTTTTTTTAAGTCTGATATGTCATAAGTTTTTTTTTAAGTCTGATATGTCATAAGTTTTTTTTAAAGTTTGATATCTCATAAGTTTTTTTTTAAGTCTGATATGTCATAAGTTTTTTTAAAGTCTGATATGTCATAAGTTTTTTTTTAAGTCTGATATGTCATAAGTTTTTTTTAAGTCTGATATGCCATAAGTTTTTTTTAAGTCTGATATGTCATAAGTTTTTTTTAAGTCTGATATGTCATAAGTTTTTTTTAAAGTCTGATATGTCATAAGTTTTTTTTATATGTTTTTATATGTCATAACAGGTGTTGAATAAACCATAAAAAAGCGCATGAGAAAAAGGTGTTTAGTGTGTGTACAGTAGATTTACCAAAAATCAGTACAAGAAAATATTCCATGTGAAATAGTCTTAAGCACATTCATAAAAATATTCCATGTGAAATAGTCTTAAGCACATTCATAAAAATGTATCAAATATTTGCATCCAGAGGGCGCAGGCAGTTATTGTTCTGGTTTTACGATATTTTCCATTTCTATTTTTTTTTTTAATGACATTTCTTTTAGTCCCTTTCTTTCTGAAAAAGAGATTATATTCCCGAAATATCAAAGACTTCTACCATGCCGGCTATCTAAAACAGTAAGTCTATTTTACTGTTTTGTATCTATGATTGATCTGGAAAATAAATGCATATATGAAGATAGAATAAACCCTTTTTCATTTGTCCATTTTTGTCAATACATCACATCATTTTAACATCCGGTTCTCTGCATTGCTATAGCCTTTTCATACTCTTTCACAGTTAATATACTTAAATTTAATTTCATAACAAACAAACAAAAAAAGCAGTGTATCATCAGCTGAGATTAAAAAGGTTGTATCTGCAAATTTCCTACTTATGGTTCATACAATGTTTTAATTGTAACATTTTACTTGGCGCCTTAGTTTAATCATTGTTTAAATATTTTCTGTTTTGGGAGTAAACACGCGCAAATATTGGAAGATATATTGCATGTATTTTTTATCCCAATTCCTTCCCTCTCTCTCTTCCGGTGGAGGAGGAGGTGGTGGGGGTGGTTGTTCTTCTTAATTATTGCAATTCTTCTTCTTTTGCTGAAAACAAACAACGATGCCTCTCACTTGTCTTTTATACGGGGTGGAACGATAAAATTGTCGCGTTAGAAAAGGCAACATGATTCGATTTCTGTTTGATGAAAACCAGTTTTCTTTTTATTTTGTTGCAGCCCATCTACTAGTTGGCCAATTGTGTACAAATCCCAAGATGGAAAGGAGTCTTCTATCATGTCTGCAAGTGACACAATGTTCAACAAGTGAGATCAGAGATGCGCTGCTATACAACTCATGCTCTCTACCAGTCTAAATTATGATAACAGGACCATTGCCAGCACCGTCAAAATGCAAATACAGTTCAACACTTGAGAGCACAGCTTAATGAAGTTTCCGGCCACGGCTATGGTCTTTGGTGTGCTTGCAAGTGAGGGTCACATCATTCCACCTCACATCTTCGAAGTCGACTTTAAAGTCAATACGAAAGTGTACCTGGATGTGCTGAAGAGTGTGGTGATCCCTTGGTGCAATCAGGTGGCTGCTAGCAGACCCTGGGTGTGGCAGCGGAACTCAGCACCGGCCCAAAAGTCCAAAGAGACCCTGGGTGTGGCAGCGGAACTCAGCACCGGCCCAAAAGTCCAAAGAGACCCAGGCTTGGCTTCCGAAGGAGTGCTACGACTTTGTACTCTTCTCTCTTAATTGCAAGAAAATCATTGTTTAAATATATTCTGGTTTGGGAATTTTTGGTCACTTGAATCAGCAAAACATTGTAAGATATATCACATGTATTGCCTATCTCCATCCCCCCCTCTCTCTTTCCTAAAAGTTGTCGTTGTAGTAGTAGTAGCAGTGGTTCTCCTCCTTAACTGTTGCCAATCTTCTTAAAAGCAACAACGATGTTTTTCACTTTTTTGGTTATGTTTTATATTCTCTCTTACTCTTTCCACAATTTGTCACTTCCGTTTATCCTAAAATAGATTCTTCATAAAAGGAAGCTATTTCTGCCATAAGTTCTTTCACGAAGCAAGCTGTTTTCAACTTTTATAAAATTGAATTCAGTTGGCTTTTAATTTTCTCTTATTCTCTCAAATCTTTATCTTTTCCTCCTGTGCATTCCTTTGCCTTCCCCCTTCCAACTGACCCTGCTACCTCAAATGTTCTACATCTCCTAACCGAGGCACTGTTATCATTTTCAATGTTTCAATGTGGCATAGCCAACAAAGTGTCCAGTTTTATGCACGTATCCCTTTACTGTCTAGATTTAAGCTTTCCTCCGAGATCATCAGATCTAAACCAGTATTTATGACTCGCATGACACATCTATCGTATCATTCTCATATCTTTTCTCTCCATGCAACACATCTCCTCAACCCTCACTGGCTAAGTTTCCATAGATCAACATGCTGCATACATATTCATAGTAGAATTTTTTTTTCTTGATTGACAGCAATAACGCTATGCTACTTTTTTTTTTTTACATAGGCATCACCACTTATAAAGGCCAAGAGGATACTCGAAGATAAGTGTTACAGAGTGTACAGTAGAAATTGGACAATATAGTAATTGTTAGTAATGGAAATTCGGTAAATTTGTTAACTTATATGGAATGGCTCATCAAAAACTTGTTTACGTTAGACTTGAAGACAACTATATTGTAGTCAGCTGGAAAGCAGGAAAACGGAAGACAATTCCACAGGATTGCAGTTCTAAGAAAGAAGCTTTGTTCATGGAATCTACGCTTAAGTTTAGGCACAGATAAAGAGAGGGGGAAATTGTTGATAGTGTTTTCTGCTAGATGGGTGTTTCTTGTGAAAGTTTGGCGAGGAGGAACCATAGATTGGTCGAGTACTTGGCGAGGAGGAACCATAGATTGGTCGAGTACTTGCCATGAAAATAACGATACATCAGAGACAAACTTGCAACATCTCTTCTGTGAAAAAGAGGTTGCAGGGAAGAGAAAAGGACATTTCTTACGGATATTCCCTATAATGGCAAAAGTCTCTTGAACTTATTCCTATGAAATGAGATACTTCAAAAGTAAAATCAAATATCTCAAAAGTACAAAAGTTGCAGATAGAACCTTTTTAATTTCGGGTGATAATTTATTAACAAAAAAAATTTCGGGTGATAATTTATTAACAAAAAAAATTTCGGGTGATAATTTATTAACAAAAAAAAAAAAAAAAAAAAGAAAGACTTATTATTTGCATCAAATATTGTTATTCCTACAAAAATAATATTTTTTTTACATTTCAATACAGAATCCGCCGTAAGTAACTATATTTTCATTCACCAGATTTTACTCTTCCTGTTTTTTTTTCTGCTGTGAGACGTTCACAAAGACGAATTCTACACAGCAAAGCCTCATAGCATCACTAAGCTTAAAAGAGCTGCCATTATTCAAATGCCATTGGGTCAAAGTGCACCAAAATATGCCGCCTAATTTCTGAAAGATCAACAAAGTTCATTGAGCTCTATGGAGGGTACACAGTGTTTTAATAAACACCATGTTTTATGCTGCATAAAAACAAAAAAAAAAATACTTCAGTGCGTCCTTTATTATTTTCTATATTGCAATTTTTTTCCATGTTAAATTCATAATGATTAAATGAACTTATATAGTCACTTATGGTGGATTTTGTATGTCAATATTTCCCTGTTTGAAAAAAGAGAATTAGTTATTTTTAATTCATACATTTCAATGCAAAACAAATATGTTGACTATTTATTTATAACCTGAAGAATAATAGAAACGCCATTTTTTTTCTATTAAAATTTAAAAATCTTGGAAAATAAAAAAAAAAGAAAAAACATTTGAAAATATTTAACAAATATGTTGACCAATTGAATTAATAGGTAAAATAAATTTTAGAATGCAAGAAACATTTTTCTGAACATTTTAAAATTCAATGAATAAATATTTTTTGAATAACAAAAAATAAAATGAAAAAAAAAGAAACATGGAGATAACATTTATATTTACCAAATCAAATATAAATGAAACAAAATGATTTTATATCAACATAGGAATAGTATTTGCATTTTGTGTTTTTAAGCTGTAATTAAAAAAAAAACAAAATAATTTCATGAAAAAAACCCTGTTATATATGTTCCATTATGCTTAATAGTTGAACATATACAAAAGTAAAAGTTTGTATTCAATTTATTTTGCATTTAACAGTTTCATTGCAAGCTTGTATGGGATTTATTTTGCATCTCAACGATAAGACGTCACAAGCAATTTTTCTTCCATAAAAAAAAGATACATGCGCATAAGAATTGCTTGTCATTCTTTCAATTGTGCACAGCATTCCATCACTTCTATTACAATATAATGCCTTCTTGTCGTTCAGTCTATCAAAGGGACGACATTCTTGTTACAGGTTGGGTCTATCAGAGGAGGGTGGTGTGCGGACGTCTTGTCAGTCAGTCTATCAGAGGAAGTGCATTTTTTATAATGCTTTTATCTTTTTGAAAGTTTAGGGTTGTTTACTTACATAAACATAATATACATACCAAATATATATATATGAAATGTTTGGTGGGAAGTTTTCCCTAATGCACACTTTTTGAAAATAACTAAAAAGGGTCGTTGCTTTTTTAAAGATTCTTTCATGAGTTCAAACATTGGGGATTTGAATAATTCAATAATTCTAAATCAGAATCTTCCCACAGAAGAGACTTTGCGAGCCTCACTCTGCTCTATCGCTATTTTTATGGAAAGTGCTCGTCTGAGCTTCAATCTATGATCCCCTCGTCAATCTTTCACAAAAAGCACTCCTATAACTACAACCATTAACAACAATTTCTCCCACTCTCTATCTGTGCCTAAATCTAAACGCAAATTCCATGTAACAAGCTTCTTTCCTAGTACTGCCCGCTTGGAAACTCTTCTGCTGGCCTGCTTTCCAGTTCACAACAGTATGGTCGTCTTCAAGTCAAATGTAAACAAGTTCTTGTTGAACCACTTCCTTAAATAATTAAATTCTACCCAATTTACACGACTAACGATTACTCCACTGTTACTGCAGTGACTACTGTTCACTTATTAATTCTTATACTCGAGTAGCCTTTGGGCCTTGATAAGTGCGACTCCCTTGTAAAAAAAGTAATCCTCTAAATTATTCACCTCACTTCGACCATGTCCAACCAGCCTGTAACAACCACTTAGCAAATAATATTTCCTAACAACTACATTTAAATCAGAATAAATTAGAAACTGTCTCATCAAAAACACTGGTATCATTAAAGAATTCAACTGCCAAAAGGTGATTTATATCTTAGTAATTAAGTACCCCATAAACGAAAGTATCACCGACACACCCGACTAGCAGCAAAATCCAACCTCTTCACAATAGAGGTCCCAAGATTTTCTGCTCTAATAGCTTCTTTCAAATTCTCTTTCTGTTACATTTCCACAGCAGTACTAACATGTAGAAATCTAAATGTAATATTAACAAACATCTTGCTGTCCAACTTCTTACCCAAGTTTCCCCTATAAATTCGGACCATATCACAGTAGTCCTTAACGCATCAGTAGTAATATGTCTTTTTATGGTGATTAAAATAAATATATACAGTAAAAAAAAAAACTGTTCTAAACAGCACCCAACACAACCACAAATGTTTTCTATGCATATAATAAAATAAAACTGATAATTTTTTCCCTTTCAAATCAAATATAGAACTATACACAGAGATGCCAATATGAACACGCCAGCATCTGATGCACGTTTCTGAAAATTAACTGTTGGTTTCATTCAATTTTATAATTTCCTACATTAATTCTGATCAAACTGACTCTCCCAAAACATTCATACTTAAAAAAGGGAGGAACATATTTTCTTAGTTGAAATAATTTAATACCACTTCCTTATCAATCACTGGAAACTTTATTTCATTGGATCTATTTCCAGCAAAGTCCATCATTGCTTTATTTAATCATCACATAATATTATATTGTGCCTATTGTGACTTTTCAACGTAACTATGCATCACATTCTTAAGCTTTAATTTTTATTTCCTTGGCATTTTGATTGACTGCTTGCAAACCTTAGTGATTACTTGACAAAAAAAAATTACATGACTCCAAAATACCCGTGTTTGGCTAAGTAAAATGACAACAAGCAATTTAAACAATCTACATATTATGAACTAAATGGTTTCGTTTTCTATTTATACCCTAACCCTAACTCAAAACTAAAGTAACCCTTATATAACCACAACCTTGCACATGACCCCCTGCCAAACTTTCACAAAAGACACCCGTCTAGCTACATCCACTATCAACAATTTTCCCTACTCTCTATCTCTGCCTAAATCTAAACGCAAATTTCATGAACATAGCTTCATTCCTAGAATTGCCCGACTGTGTAACTCTGTTTTACTGGCCTGCTTTCAAACTGACTACAACATGGTCGTCTTCAAGTCAAATGCAAACAAGATTTTGTTGAGTCATCCCCTTAATCAAATTCTACACAATTTCCAACACTAACGATCACTACACCTTGGTCTCAGTGATCACCATTGACTCATAGACTTTTATCCTCAAGTGGTCTTCATACCTTGATAAGCTAACTCTCAACTAACACTAAAATTTTAATTTAACTTTGCAAAGTCTGTTTACTTCCACTCGTATTGCTTAAAAGCACCAGAACCCCCCCCCCCCCCAAAAAAAAAAAAACTACCCCTCCTCCTCGAAAATAATGAATCAACACATATTGATCCCCTATTCTAAAACCTAAAATATTTTACGGATCTATTTTTATACTTAAAACATTCTTTTATATTTCATCCCGAGCAACGCCGGAGATAGGTCCTGCTAGTACAAAACAAAGTAAATGCAGTGATTCCTTGCTGATTAAAACCAGTTTCAAATCACAACGATCCTTGTTAATTGTTTCCCAACAAAACGCGTGCAATACAATAAATGGATGAAAGATGAAAGTGTCCTGGCACATGCAGACATGCAACAATATTTTGAGGGCGGCAAAGGGAAATGTGTTAAAAAATATATATTTGTCAATTAACAGCGTCACCCGGGAGCAATCACTTAAAATGATTTTAATCACATATTTCGGATTTTCAACTTTTTCTTTCTAATTATAAGAAATGACTAAACAAAGTGTTTTGTATTTGAGAAATAAATGACTGGTTTATTCTGAGTAATCAACATTATATATATATATATATATATATATATATATATATATATATATATTATTTCCCTATTACCTATATATATGCTATCCTCTCCTATTTATCCTCATATGTTGTACCTACCGTTAATTACTATTTACCATTTTTATCCTTCATTCTCATTTCGTTTCGAAATGTCATGAAGCTAGTTTTTCTTTATTTGCATTTTGTATAATTCTGACCCTTCTCCTCTTCTGATGAGAAGCATTTAGCTTCGAAATGCCATGGCCTACAGAGTTTATTTGTTAATCTTCTCCTCAACTTTTTCTTCTTGTTCTGATGATTATGTATGTGCTCTCTGCTTATCTCACCATTGCTTTCAGTCGTCCTGGACTCCTCCTTGCCATTCAAGGATGTCGATTCAATCAATCAAGCAGTGTCGATTCAGGAGACGTGTGGTTAGGAATTGTGCAACCCTTGGTTCACAATTACACACACATAAACGTTTTCCATTGTTGTTCAATGCAGGTGAGGATATATATATATGTGTATATATATAATTCATTGTAAGACTGAAAATAAACGCTACTTTGAAACAGCTGTAAAAAACACATAATACCTTATTGTATACTCTTCATTTGGAAATTGATTTGAATCTCCAAAATCTCACTCTATACATATACGTTTAGCTCTATTCCACTATCTATTGAGCTGCTCATTGATTTTTATTTTTATCTCATTGAGAAATTTTCTACAAGATCTAAATTGAGTGAGATAAGGTGTAGATGATCACTTTCTCTCATATATACGTTTGGTTATTTATCGCACTGATATTGATATTAAACGTCCACTTTTCTATTTTAAAAGTGAATACAACTTCATTGTATTCACTTAGTTGTAAACGACTTCAAAAAGGATAACTAATTTGCATAATCATTTAAAGCATAATTGCATAGCATTTTGTGAGCTGCATTTAGAGTAAATCTCTATCTTCTCTCTGCGGAATGGTCCCTACCAAACTACTCTGTTAATTTTTTGTTTACAGACTTCAAACTTGATGTATGGGTATTCGGACCTGTGGAACAAAATCGATTTGGTTTTTAGCTGGAAAAATAGTGGCTAAGGGGTCAAACTTGAAAAATTGAAACTTACTTGATGTAATGTGTATGTTCTACGCATGCGCAAATATATATTTATACGTTTAACTGCATTGATTTTTCAAGTTATCAAATTTACCTCAACTTTGAAGTATTCACATTTTCTCAAATTTATGGTTGACTTTTTATTGATCCATCTGGATTTACTTACAAAAATAGTCTGGATTTTTTTTTACTGGATTTTTTTTTTACTGGATTTTTCAACCAATTTCATTGATCAGATTTAATTATTTGACTATATCTGGATCAATGGACATAATTTTCAATATCCTTTTCAAATGTAATGTGAAAAATACATATCATTGCACAACTCCCTCTATAGTACTCCTAAATTTAGTACTAAATAGTAGTCCTTCACTATACCTTGTTTAGGGTGAAAAAGCAGTAAAAAAAATTAAAAAAAGACTTTTCGAACATTTTTTGAACATTTTTTTTAAGTTTCCAATTTTTAAGCAATTCTATACTTTTATTTTGTTAGTTATTTTCCTCTGAAGAAAAATAAATTTTTGAAACTCCATGGAATAAGAAATTAATATTTTGTATGCAGTATTCTTCATTTTTGGACAATAAATTTTGTAAATGTTAATTTGCATAATTTAATTTCCTTTATCTCTCTCTCTCTCTCTCTATATATATATATATATATATATATATATATACAATTATTTTTTAATAAAGAGGAATATCGGACGTAGTTACAAAGGAAGCAGAAGACAGCAGGCAAAAAAAAATTAGATGGAGGGTGCTTTTATGGTTACCTTTCGAATAAAATGAAATGGTGACAAAATTCTTCGTTCTTGACTCTTGCTGCTCTGATAAACCTACAAAGTTAGTAGGACAGAATGACAACATTTACAAACGAATGATTACAATGAAAGGTTTCTGTGACTTGAAAGCGATCCATCATATCTTGTTCTCAAAGCAGAAATATCAAAATATCAGAAGAATAAAAATAAACTAAAAAAACATGTAACATTTAAAAAAAAAGAAAGTGTGCTAACTGGAAGGTTCAGATGCGTTAATGAAGGAACTTACTAAATCAAGATGGACATCAAAGTTGAGGAATGAAAAGTGGGGGTCAATCACAAAAAAGGAAAAGAAAATTAAGTTAAATGATATCTACACCATTTTACTCACAATTAAAAAAAACTCATCTTAAAATGAAATAAATCTGAATTAAGTTTATAATTTTTTTAATAAAATTGTCATAAAATCTTAAAACAGAAACAAATTCAATTTGAAAAATAAAAATTTAAATTTTAAATTTGCATGCAAATATGAATAATTAGATTTTAAATTAAACTTTTTTTAATTTGAGGTTGAGTTTTTTAATTTGTATTTCAATTTAAAAAATAAATCTGAGCTTTTTTTTAAATTTAAATTTGAACCAGTTTTTTAATTTAAAGTTGAGACTTTTTAAGAATTAAGTTAAGTCTTTATTTAAAGTTGAGCCATATCCTTTTATTAAGGCAATTTTAAAGGTTTGAGCTAAGTTTTAAGTTAAAGTTGATCCATATTTTTCTTTTAGTTTTTTAGATTTAAAATTGAATCACTCTTTAAGTTGATGTCTTTAATCTAAAATTGAGCTATTTCAAATTGAGCAACGTTTCAATTTAAAATGAAGTCATTTTTTAATTTAAAATTTAACTTTTTTTTTTCTTATTTAAGCCTTTTTTAACTTAAAGTTCAGCCGGTTTAAAAATTTTTTAAATATATTTTTACATCTTAAATTTAAAGTTAGGAATTTTTAATTTGAAAGTAAAAAGCTGCAGGTAAGGAAGAGATTGTGATGATGGCTGGAATAAAAATTCTAAAACAATAAACAGAAAAATAAAATGAATTTAAAAAATAAAGGAGTAAAATTCACAAACATTTGCAAAACAATCAAAATAGAATACATATTACAAAAGAATCGTAAATTAATTCGGTTTGGTTCCGATATTTTAAGAGTAAAAACTGCAATTTTTCAATAATTTCTTTACTTTAACATGAGACCGATAGTTTGATAATTGAGCACTCTGATTAATTTTCCTTCCAAATAATTGTGTTTGTGTACTTAGGTTTAGAATTCAGAAGGCTGAGACAATGTAATGTACCTATTTACTATGCCCCCCCCCCCACGGGACAGTTAGACACCAGGGTCGTTTTTTAACGTGGAGAAAAGGTACAAAAATAAAAATTGTCTCAGTCGTGAAGGATTTCTCCTCCACAGAAAGAGAACAAGAAATAGAAGTGCAGCATCTGAAGAACAGATGGTATTTATTTGCTCCCCCACCGAGCAAATTAGGCACAAGGCCAATTTTTAATGTGAGGAGTGAAGGGAGGGGGAAGGGAAAAAGGGGACCAGCTCCCGAGAGGTGGGAAATGGGAGCTGGTTAAAGGTCAGGTATGTGGGGTTTCCCCCGCATCTGGTCTTTGCTTGCAGTATCTGTCGGAACAGATGGTATTTATTTGCTCCCCCACCGAGCAAATTAGGCACAAGGCCGATTTTTAATGTGAGGAGTGAAGGGAGGGGGAAGGGAAAAAGGGGACCAGCTCCCGGGAGGTGGGAAATGGGAGCTGGTTAATGGTCAGGCATGTGGGGCTGCCCCCACATCTGGTCTTTGCTAGTCATAGCTAGTCGTAGCTAGTCATAGCTTGCAGTATCTGTCGGAACAGATGGTATTTATTTGCTCCCTCACCGAGCAAATTAGGCACAAGGCCGATTTTTAATGTGAGGAGTGAAGGGGAAATGGGGACCAACTCCCCGGGGAGTAGGGGAGTTGAATAGTGACAATTGGTATGAAGGGTTGCCCCTACATTGACCAAGGTCTTATATGTGAGGTTGCCCACACATATGGTCTTTGCTTGCAGTATCTGTCGGAACAGATGGTATTTATTTGCTCCCCCACCGAGCAAATTAGGCACAAGGCCGATTTTTAAAGTGAGGAGTGAAGGGGAAATGGGGACCAACTCCCCGGGGAGTAGGGGAGCTGGATAGTGACAATTGGTATGAAGGGTTGCCCCTACATTGACCAAGGTCTTATACGTGGGGTCGCCCCCACGTATGGTCTTTGCTTGCAGTATCTGCCGGAACAGATGGTATTTATTTGCTCCCCCACCGAGCAAATTAGGCACAAGGCCGATTTTTAATGTGAGGAGTGAAGGGAAAAGGGGACCAGCTCCCGAGAGGTGGGAAATGGGAGCTGGTTAAAGGTCAGGCATGTGGGGTTGCCCCCACATCTGGTCTTTGCTAGTCATAGCTAGTCATAGCTTGCAGCATCTGCCGGAACAGATAGTATTTATTTGCTCCCCCACTGAGCAAATTAGGCACAAGGCCGATTTTTAATGTGAGGAGTGAGGGGGAAATGGGGACCAACTCCCCGGGGAGTAGGGGAGCTGGATAGTGACAATTGGTATGAAGAGTTGCCCCTACATTGACCAAGGTCTTATATGTGGGGTTTCCCCCCACATATGGTCTTTGCTTGCAGTATCTGCCGGAACAGATGGTATTTATTTGCTCCCCCACTGAGCAAATTAGGCACAAGGCCGTTTTTAATGTGAGGTAAAAACCAGCTCCCCTAAAAGGGGTCACTCTGGTTACCAAAAATAATAATTGTCCCAGTATAGAGGGTTTCCCCTCCATTGACTGGTACACATTATCTTAAGTGCAGTATCTGCCGGAACAGATACTACACTTTGAGATATTAAATCTTTTATTCATGTTAAAAAAATACAGTAAAATTAACGGTGAACAAAAAACTTAGGCACATGGCCAACTCAAAAGGGGGGATTTTGGGGGTCGTTGGTCATCCTTGTCGCTCCAGAACTAAACAAAGTCAAAAGTTTCTCCCAGCTAGTATCTTCTTTCACCATAATACCGCATTCACCCTTTCATCTTGGGGGACGTCCTAGTAACTCCCAATTTTTAAAACATTTTTTATTGACGTGTAAAAACAAAAAAGATAACAATAAAATGGTAACAATAATTCATTTGTGTCGAGGGAGGGGGAAGAAAAAACAAAAGGTGATTAGTAGGACCCTCCCAACCCCGTCTAGTTGATAGACTGCCCGTTCCACTAGGTTTGTAAAAGGAACCTCGCTTCTGCGGGTCAGTCTCTAGGTGGGGATGCCCTCTAGATGGGGGTGAATGGAGAAAAGAAAATTTTGTGGGTAAGGGATGGAGGTTAGTTTGTATTTCTTTTTCTCCAAGATGGGTAAAATTTAGAGGAAGGGGTGAAAAAACAAAAATTGCAGGTAAGAGGGGATGGGGATCTTGGAGGCTTCCTAATCGGGGAGGGATGGAACACACACTCAGCTAGCTGAGAGACTACTTGTTTAATTTAACTTTACAGAACTGCGCGTTCCACACCTAGGCGGGGAACACGTATTCGAATTTGGCTCCTCTTCGTACACACAGACTTGCCACATGTATCCATCTTCTGTCAAATGCCGCGCGATGCAGCCTTCTTCTATCACATCTGATCTTCACCCGTAGTTGGTGTTTAAAGAACGCGATCAGATCTTGATCAGAAAAAGACAACACCCCCCGGCAACCTTGCAGACGCGACGTCCAAATCACCATTCTCGCCACGGCCAGAATCGTAACGTAGACCATTTGTCTTTCCCGGTCCCACGGCGGCCTCACGTTGTCCACAACATTGGATACAGTAATTGGGCGAGGATGCTCAGGATCGATGCGAGCCGTCACCCCACTGACATACGACCAGTACTGGCGGAGTTCGCGGCAATCAAAGAAAGCGTGATCCGTAGTTTCCACAGCCGTTGTCCCACAACGGGGACAATCGGGCGACTCCAGAAACCCAGAACTGCATTGTATGTTGTTGAGTGGAAGTGCATTTCGGGCCAATCGCCAGGTCAGAGAGAACTCCGAATTGTTCAGATGACTCGAACCTGGCGCCCAGCTCCACGCGGAGCGGATCTCACTCTGCTGCCACCCCAAACGCGCGCATAGCGGGTCGTCAGCGGCCTCCCTCACTAGATCCCTGTGGAGTTCCCTACGGGTAGCAGTCACAAGGTCACTGGACCTTGGTAGTCGTTTTAGCGCGGCTCGGCACTCTTTCATGTAGGCAGATTCTCCCCGCGGCCTGCGACGGCTCTCGATGGAAGGGTCGAGAACGAGGTCGGGGAAGGCGGCAGTAACCACGGGGTGCCACGGTTGGTCCTCCTGCATATAGTTGCTCAGGAAGGCCAGTCTCTCAGCATCTCGATGACACTTCAAGTCCGGCATTCCCAAGCCTCCCTCACACGGACGTTGAATACAGACCTGTCTGCTCACCCAGTGTCTTCCTCTGTCCCAAAGGAGCGAGGACAAGAGTTCGACGAGAGCTTTTAGGTGTTGTGCAGGCAGGGGAAGTACGGCCAGTCGGTAAAGGATGAGAGGAAAGACGTAAGTGGCGCACGCCTCAGCTCTACCCTTTAAGGAAAGTTTCCTAGGAAGCCACGAACTGACTGCAGCCTCCACCTTTGACCGTACCTCCAACCAATTCTTGTCAAGCTGGAGACCCGGTCCGAACCACACGCCGAGGATCCGGACCGGGCCATCTGTCCAGCTGAAGGGCGCAGGGAGGTTTGCGTTGCCACTCCATGCGCCCAACCGCAGTCCTACCGACTTGTTGCGGTTTATCTTGGCCCCTGTAATTCTTTCGTACTGTGTGAGTGCCTCCGACACGACCTCAATGTCTCTGGAGCCCGACACGAAGATCGTGACATCATCGGCGAACGCGGATACCTTGGCAGCTGAGCCGCCAGGCAGAGCCATTCCGCGCAGGGCCGAATTTGCCTCCCCATGTCTCAGCTTGCGGAGAAGAGGCTCCAAAGCCAGGACATAAAGCAGGGGCGACAGCGGACAACCCTGACGAACCGACCGAGAGATAACAAAGGGTTTCGAGCGCTTTCCGTTCACTTGCACGACAGCCATGGGCTGCCGATACATTATGGAGATCCACTTGCAAAAGTCCGGTTTAAAACCGGCGGCCTCTAAGACAGATGCCAGGAAACGATGGTCGACCCTATCGAAAGCTTTGGACTGATCTAAGTTTATCAGCGCGGCTTCTGTGTCGTCATCTATTCCCCCCTCTAGGATCATGCGGATCAGGTGCAAGTTGTTCTGAATCGATCTCCCCTTCACAGCGTAGTTCTGTTCTGGTTCAACCAACTCGTCGATAACAACCTGCAGCCGATTCGACAGGACCTTGGCCAAAATCTTCAACTCTGTGTTTAGCAGAGTTATGGGCCTGTAGTCGTCTAACTCTTCCCCTCCATGCCCGTCACCTTTCTTCAGCAATGTGATCACTCCCTTGGTCACCTGCCCTGGGATGGATCCCTGAGCAAACCAATGGTTGAACATATCCGTCAGAAGAGGCAGAAACATGGGCGACAGCCTCAAGTACAGTTCGTATGGCAGACCATCAAGTCCTGGCGATCTGTCACAGCTGACCTGCTTCAGCGCAGTAAAGACCTCCTGCTCCGTCACCCGGCCCTCGCAACCAGCCGCTCTAGCCGCCTCGAGGCGGGGAGAGTCGGCCAAATAGTCGCTAAACTCAAGGACCGGAAGATCGGGCTGCTGCGTAAAATGCTCCTCGAAATGTTCTCGAAACCCCTCACAGATCTCCCGAGTCGATTCCAGGGTGCGTCCATTCGGATGTTTGATTTTTGCAATATATTTGTCCGAGCCACGCCTAGAAACCTCACGGCGCACGTCTGCATCAGAATTGACTGCTTCGTTGCCTATCTTTCTAAGCCTAGCTCTAACTACTTGGCCTTCGTAACGCTCGCTAGTCTCGCGTAGAAGGTCCTGCTTAGCTAGTTCCTGACTAACCCTATCACCCTCCCCGGTAGCCTGGGCTAGTTTCTGCTCTAGCTTCTTCTTCGTCTTGGCCTTATCTAGTGCGAGGCGCTGGGCATACTTGACGGAGAAGCTTCTGATCTTGGCTTTGAGACCTAACCACCACTTACTCCCGGTAACCGCCCCCACTAGTGCCTTTTTAATCAATTCTCTTAACTGATCTTGGAAGTCTTGTCTCTCCAGAAGGGAGGTGTTTAACTTCCAGTACCCCGCTAACTTAGGCCTATTTCCTAGCTTCAGCCGGGCCATAACTAATTTATGGTCCGTCTGGCCTAGCCAAGTGAACGTGGGACAAGATAAGAAGTCTACTTCGCCTCTCCTAACTAACATCCTGTCCAAATAAGTATTTGGATAGGAGGAAACACTATTGGTCCACGTCCACATCTCCCGCCCTGGATGCTCGACCCGAAACCTGTCGACCAGACCGCATCTAGCCATCAGATCAGCCAGGCTGGACTCGCACCTCTCCGATCCTCTAGCTCCGCCTCCTACCTTATCTATGTCGGGGTCTAAGATGGAATTCCAATCCCCCATTAGCACTACCCGCTTCCGACAATCTACAAACGCGTCAAGCTGACTGAAGAATGAGACCCTCTCACGAGCGGTGCTGGGCGCATGAACCGCAATCACCCGAAACACAGAATCTTTTACGGCAACATCGGCCACAACCAGCCTACCCACTGCATCTCTATGGACAACGTCGACCGTCGCCGACAGGGTACGTTTAACCAGCACGGAAACTCCCTTCCCCCGCGGGCTGCCATATGCTGAGAAAACCTCAAAGTCTCGGGCCAGCACCTGACAGTCCACAGAGGAAACGAAATGCGTCTCCTGAATCGCAGCGACATCCACTCCCAGGGACAAGAGGTCGTGCCGGAGGCGAGCCGCCCGGCCCGATGATCTCAAGCCCCTCGCATTCAGACTAGCCAAATTCAAAGCCATGGTACCTACCTTAAGGTGTGTTACACTCAGCTCCGAAGTCAGCCGGGGAAAGGACACCGACGTTGTGTGCAATGCTCAAGGTGGTCAGGTTTTTCATGTCCTGACCTTCTCTCACAATGCCGCCGACATCCAAAGGGTAGGTCAATTTAAGGGCCCTATAGAGTGACGGATGGACCAACACTGGGACCCTTCCCTTGCATTGTTTTGACAGTTCATCAAGAGAAGGGTCATTTTTTTTAACCAGTTCAATTCCCGGAAACGCCCCTTCAGCGGCCTGCAGCCTTGTCCACAAGTTGGTCTTGCAGGCCTCTGGAGTTCTGACAAAGGTTATTAGGAGTGGGGCGTCCGGGAAATTTGAGGGGATATTTACATCTTTCCCCTCTATCTGTTTGTAATCGAGCAGAGGTTTTAAGTTTTTCCTCTGCCGATGGGAAATGTCTGTGGCCACAGATAGAGGGTCTACATAACATAGTTCCTCAGGGGCAAGGACCTTTGGTCTGCAAGAGGCAGAGGAGTCTCTCCTCTCCCTCGGTTCATTCTTTTCATTTTCTTTTTGGGGTAGTGGCTCAGTTTGCCTTGGTGTGGGGACGGGTGTTTGTGTGGTGCCTGGTGTTGGTGTTGGTGTTGGTGCAGTGTTTGGTGTTGGTGCGGTGTCTGGTGTTGGTGTTGGTGCGGTGTCTGGTGTTGGTGTGGTGTCTCGTGTTGGTGCGGTGTCTGGTGTTAGTGCGGTGTCTGGTGTTGGTGCGGTGTCTGGTGTTGTTGCAGTGTGTGGTTTGGGGGTGGAAGTGGATTTTGTTGTTAGGGGTGGTGTATGTTCACAGGGAGTGGGGGCCACCTTTTCTTCCTCTTTTCTTCTTTTGTTTTTCTTTTTCATTCTTTCGAATGAACCGGGGAGAGGTGAGGTTGAGTTCCTCTCCCTCTCACTTGCGGATTCATCCTCAGAGGAGCAGTCTTTTCTCCGCTTGATCCCCGTCTCGATTGGTGTGGGGACCGTTGGTTGTGTCTGCTCCTCTATTTGCTGCTGCAGCTGTTTTTGTTGTTGCTGCTCTCGCTGGTGTCGTTGCTGCTGCTGCTTCTGCTGCACTTGCTGATTTTGCTGTTGCAGTAGTTGCTGCTGCAGTTGTTTCCGCGGCATTGGCTGCGGTGGCTGTTGTTGTTTCTGCATTTGCAGAGGCTCCTGCCTCGATTTTTGGGCTGGTGGTGGGACGGTGGCAGAAGGGATTAAGTGTTTCCGCTTTTGTCTCACTACCGTGCTCCATTCTTCCCCCTTGGCCTCCTGGGTGGTTTGAGTTTTCCTTGGAGCTGGGGTTGGTGCTGCAGTTGCAGGGGTTGTTGCCGCCTGTTTTGGTGCGGGCGTTGTCTCAGTGGATGTGACCGCCTTTTGGGTTATTGGATTAGGGGTTACCCTTTGGGGGCAACTCCTAGCCATGTGGCCCTGCTTTTGGCAGAACCAACAGTGTGGACGACGGCCCTCCACCACTACCGTTATGCTGGCGTCTTTGTATGTCAGCAGCGGTGGTATTGCCTGAAAACCTTTCCTCTTCAGCCTCATTGCTATTGTGTAGCAGCCCAGGTGAGTCCCAGTTTTTGACCGTATTGGGGTCACCTGTTCTACCTCACCGTACTGGCTGAAGAGGCATCCTAATACTTCCGCAGGTATTTGGGTTGGCACATTAAATACCTGCACCCGAGTCCTTCTCTTGCCCTGGTATTCAGGTGTTAGTTTGACTCTCCCATGCTTTATTTCTTGGAGGGAGAGTCTCTCTGCATCTTCCTTGGTGGGTAGGAGGATGTCCCACATGGCGTAGCTCCTCTGGTACAGGTATAATACCGGGATATTTAGCTTATGTAGGAGCCCTGCCATGTCTTCCTTTTTCATCCCTAGGAGGCGGTTTTCCGGCATATCCGAGATGATGAGGGAGAGCACTCTGTCTTCGATTGCCTCCCAAGCGCCTGGCACTGGTTTAATTTCTGCCCCCTCTATGTATTGTCTGTACTTGGTCAAGTACAAGTCTTTATACTCTTGAGGGGACAGTTGCTTCTCTACAGTCTTCCCCCATGCCAACCCTCTTGTTGGTGTTGGATCTTTGGTGAGGTTGGACTGTTTTTGCTGTTCCTTGGCGGAAGGGTTGCTATTTTGAGGGGCATTTCCCTTTCCGCTTTCCTTTGGGACCGACTCTCCCTGCTCTATACTTCTTCCAGGAAATACTTCCCTTTTTGGGGAGTCGGCCTCCTGGGGAGCATTGTCCTTGGGAGCTTTTGCCCCTTTTGTTTTGGGGAGGTTTAGGCTGTATGCCCCCTCGTTTTCTTGATTTGCTCCCCTTTTGGGGCAGTAGCCCTCCTGGGGAGCACTGTCTCTCTTATCGTCCTTTGGGGCTACTGCCTCTTGATTTTTGTTGTCAGAGCGGGATGCCCTGTCCAACATTGTTTTTTCTCCCCTTTGTGGGGAGTCGCCCTCTTGGGGAGCTGCTGGTGAGTTTTCTCCCTTCTGGGGGGCGTCCTTCGGTTTCGTGTCCGGGCGGTATGCCCCGTTGCTTTTTGCTTCCCCTGTTGGGGAGCCGTCCTCTTGGGGAGCAGTTTTTCTTGTGGTAGCCTCCTGGCTGGGGGTATCTGTATTGGTGGTCCCCGGGCTGGGGGTGTCCATTTTTGAAAAAAGCTCTCTCTCTTCTGTATAATTCACCAAAATGAGTGACGTGGAGTCGGCGTCCAAATTGGGAGCCGACTTTGGCGCCAAAAAGAAGTGGCGCCAAAGGCGGCAAGAGGGGAGATAGAACTGAGAGAGGGAGTGGGAGGTTAGTGGAGGGAAGAGAGAAAGTGTTTCCGACCCTCCCTCGCGGGAAGGTCGTAAATTATCAGCTCGGATCCCCCCCCGTGGGGGAGGGGGGAGAGCAGAGAAAGACAGACAAAGTGGGGGTGCGGACAGAACGCTACCCAACAAGCTCTCCGGGCACGAGAATGTGTCGCCAGAACACGACTGCCTATCGCTGTGTATGTATCAGAGAACAGATGGTATTTATTTGCTCCCCCACCGAGCAAATTAGGCACAAGGCCGATTTTTAATGTGAGGAGTGAAGGGAGGGGGAAGGGGAAAAGGGGACCAGCTCCCGAGAGGTGGGAAATGGAAGCTGGTTAAAGGTCAGACATGTGGGGTTGCCCCCACATCTGGTCTTTGCTAGTCATAGCTTGCAGTATCTGCCGGAACAGATACTACACTTTGATCTTGTCCCGAAGGCCAAAAAAATGTCTGGTTGTGAAACGAGATGTTTATTTTGTTTAACGGCATATCAATTTAATACTGAATCAAGTTGAATTTATTTATTTTTAGATCTTTAAATTTTTTTGTATATAGATTAACTGCTTTTAAAAAATACACTACGTTTTTTACAGTTCCTTCATTGTATCTGTTATGTAAAACGTTTCTTTTATAGGATCCAGATAATTGAATTCAGTAAAACTGTGTTTGATTGTGCACACTGGCTGTTGTTGATCTTCCAGCAAGTAGAAACGTTTAATCTGTGTGTGACCTGTGCAAAGTTTGATCACTAAGAGTTTGTTATGTGTATTGCTATTTCAACTTTGTTGTCTTTGTTGTTGGGCATATTTGCTAATCTTCATTTTTAACTCTGTATAAGGAATCTTAAAATTTGATTCCAGAGCCAGTAGACTTGGCTATTTAATCAACTTGATCGTTTCTACTGATTCCTGTACAACTGGCGACATCTTTATAGGGTATTATAACTACTCAAGTCCCTTAATATTATGACTAATGCAGGTAATTAGTCAATCAGCTTATTGAGATCATGTTCGTGTCATCGTTCATATTATAAAATAGTTCATAGGGGATCCGATTCAAAACAATATTTTCAAGCAAACTACAATATACACTTATGTTTTTGATTAATGCCAGACGTTAAAAACCAGTTAAGTACATTTCTGAAAGGTTAAAGAAACAAAATAAACATCAAGAGCCGCAATTTTATTTTTATTTTCTATAGTTTTTTGTTATTTTCAATCAATAGTGTGCTTCAAGGTGTTCAAGTGTTTCTAATATTTCGAGGTTGATCACCTCCTTTTCAAAGTAAATCCATATCCGATCCACTTGTGTTCTGACTGCAGCGATGATTTGTTGATTGATTGTGTTTAAAGGCCTGTCAATCTCTAAAGGGTCATTTAGGGCCAAAAGCACAAAACAACACCATATTATAAAATAGTTTATTGGGGATTCCGAACAATATTTTCTCTTTGTCATTTTGTTATTGTTTTAAAAGCAAAAGATTGTTTCAAAAATAAATTGTTGTCACATTCTTAAAAATGTTGTTTTCCGAATTAAAATGTTTTAAATCAGGAAGCCAGTATCTTCAAACAGGAAAGGGAGAGTGGGGGGGATGTTTGTGTTTTTGGATTTGCAAAGAGATAAAAAAAAACAAAAAAACTGCACAGTGTATTTGAGTCAGGAAGCCAATATCTTCAGACGGCCTGATCTGGTAGCACTAGGCTGCAGCGATGAATTGTAAGGGAAACCAATGAGAC
Organism: Euprymna scolopes; assembly: GCF_053919585.1. Lineage (NCBI taxonomy): Eukaryota > Metazoa > Mollusca > Cephalopoda > Sepiida > Sepiolidae > Euprymna > Euprymna scolopes. Next base: position 129,791,024 of record NC_136496.1, on the reverse strand, counting down.
CAAATGTTTATCTATTATTTTTGTTGTTGTAAATTTATTTTCATTTTCTAGTAAATAATTTCGATTGCATTGTCACAGCTTTGTAAACTTCAAGTTTATCTAAACAATATACACAATGCTCCAAGCAAACTACAATATACACTTATGCTTTTTGATTAATGCCAGACGTTAAAAACCAGTTAAGTACATTTCTGATGATCAGTAATGCTACTGTGAAACTGCGTTAAATTGTGAAGAACAACATCTTATTATCATATGTTTAAAATAGATTAGAAATTACAACAATTATGATTGGATCCAAATGAAAATTTCCTTACTCCATAAAGTTTCAAAGAATGGCTCTTCTCCTCAGAGGAAAATAGCAAAATAAACAGTAAAAGGCTGGTTATAATTTTGACGGTCAGTACGTCTGGCCAAAGTTCATTTTCTCACCCTCATTTTAATTTTATTTTTATTTTTCTTGTAACTCATTTATGAACTGATTTTTCCCAGACGAACTTTACCATTTGGAATACAGATTATGCAACATGAATTTTCGATTACCATTCAACCTGCATCTCGACAAATCTAATTTTTGAATTTCGATACTCCTACATCATATTCATGTGTGGTTTCCACCTGGTATATCCTTTAAACTTATATGTCGATATATTCTTTTCTAAAGAATTACTACACCCCCATTCTGAAGTTTTCAATTGATGTGCTAACCAGTTCAATTTTAGCCATCCTGTTACCGTCTATTTTTGCTAATTATTTTCCTCTTTGAAATTCTATAGAGTAAGGAAATTTTCATGTAATTTTCAATCTATTTTTCATTAATTTTACAAAATTTAAAATTTTCTAATTTATGCTAATGTTCTATCCCATATATTGAGCATTTTTATCTGGTTATTTTTCATATTAATATCTGTTCTTTTTGAGTTCCCACATTCATTCATTTTGTAAGCGTTAATTTCTGAACTATATATATGTCTGTGTGTGTGTGTGTGTGGTGAGTCAGTGTATGTTGAAAAGAAATCAATAAAGTGCTCAATTATAAGAAATACCAAATCATTTAAAAACTATACATTACATATTCTAGGGATGTGCCATGGTTTCATTGACACAGATAGACCTTTACTATTTAAAAAAAAAAAAAATGGAACAGGCGGTTATAAAAATGGTGGTCATCACGTGCTATTTTTGAACTGTCGTCATTCAGTAAGTCACTGATGATTTGAAATAGGTTGTAAGGGCCTTTTTTAAACAATAAAAGTTTATCTGTATCAATGAAACCATGGTACATCTCTGGAATATGTATAGTTAAAACAAAGTTATATTATATAACTGAAAATAAAATCGTTTGGACACAACTGTAAACGACTTGAATACCATTGTGTGTACTCTTTATGTGGAATATGATTTAAAAATAATGTAAAGCTTTAAAAATACATAAATATGTGTGTACTTGTGTGTGTGTGTAAATTTTTAAATATATTCTTTTTACTAAGGAGACATCATTTATCAAGGCCTGAAGGCCACTCGAGAATAAAGGTTAATGAATGTAAGGTGGTATATACATATATGCATAGACATAAATGTCTATGGATATAAACATTTTTTCTTAATATTTATTAAGCTTGTTTAAAGTTGAGCCTTTCAAGGGATAAATTGATGATTCATAAATTAACTACATTGCATGATTCTCTCCCTTGGGAGATCAGAACTCTCTTTAGAATCACATTGTTTACATTGAAGGAATACAAGACATATTTCTCTCGCATTTAAGTACGATCATATAGTGTTGGCCGAATGATTATAAAACCAGGGTTCATGCTACTTGAATCCGAGGTTCAAATTCTTTGATCAAAAATATGGTTATATAATTCTATAGAAAACAAATGTAAAATAAAAACGCAAAACATATGTCTATGAGACCAGGGTTCATAATACTTGGATCTCGGGTTCGAATTGTCCAATCGGTGATATGAAGAAGCTAACTTAAAAATGCGAAACATATACATGTCTATATGCTTATAAGTGTGTGCATTTTTAATCGTTTTATTTTTATGGGGATGGGGCATCCTACCAGATGCCAGGCAGTCACCCACTATTTCAGTCACTCCAACCAAGAGATCTTTTTAAAATTATAACCGTTCCTTTGAGTGCAATTGCTTCTCTTGCACTTGGTTCACCAAGTATATTCAGCAAGTACAGCGTGGAATGATAAATTTGTCGTCCTAGAAGAGACAAACAGATTCCATTTCCGTTTGATGAAAACCGGTTTTCTTTTTTGTTGCATACCATCTACTAGTTGGCCAGTTGTATACAAATCCCAACAGCAATAGGAGCTTTCTATCATGTCTGAAAGTGACACAATGTTCAACGAGTGAGATCAGAGATGCACTGCTGTACAATTCATGCTCTCTACCGATCCAAGTTATGACAACAGGACCATTGCCAGCACCCTCAAAATGCATCACTGGATCGCTACGAATAACAGGGACGTGCCCAGGGTGATGAAAACAAAGTTTACAGCCACAGTTATGATATTTGGTGTGGTTTCAAGTGATGGCCATATCATGTTATCTCACATCTTCGAAGTCAGCTTGAAAGTCAACTCGAAACTGTACCTGGATGTGCAACAGAGTGTGGTGATCTCTTGGTGCAATCAGGTGGCCGCTGGCAGACCCTGAGTGTGGCAGCAGGACTCGGTGTCAGCTCATAAATCCATAGAGACCCAGGCCTAGCTTCAGAAGGAGTGCTTAAACTTTGTATTCTTCTCTCACTGGCCCCTTCTCCTCCCCCGACCTGAACCCATTGGACTACTTCATTTGGTCATATGTCGAAAACATCACCAACATGACCTTCCACAACACCAAAGCCAGCCTGATCGCCGACATCTGCTGAGTATTAACTGAACTCCTGCCAGCGCTTGTGGAAAAGGCATGCTTCCAGTTCCAGACCTGTATCGAGACAGTGACTGAGGCTGAAGGCGGCTACATCGAATAAATGTCAGCTTTACTGCATAATCAATTTACCCGATTTGATTTTTTCAATAAAAGTTTTAAAATAAAGCTGTACTGTTGTTTTCTTTAGGGCGACAAATTTATCGTTCCAACATGTAGTTTTTGAAATTCTTTTTTATGAGTCCAATTGCTCCTATAATTACTGGAATGATAGAAATCTTCCTAAGATTCCAATTTCTTTTCATATCGTACATAAGACCTTGGTATTTCGTTATCTTTTCCATCTCAGGTTAAGGACACTTACTTCAACTACACTTGCTACTCTTTCCATATTGTCTTATATTACTATATCAGATTTAACAGTTCTGTTTTTCTAGATACGTAACTATAGGGATTTTATAGTCATAATGGATGGTGCATAACTTATTTCCAACTGTTCTTTCCGGGTCTAATACTTGAACTCTATATGAGATACATAGATATTCGAATGTTCCATTTAAGTTCTTTATCTCTCAAACACTGAGTTAGTAAAGAAATTGAGAACATAATTTTCCTCTCCTTAATTAACCATTTTTATACGTTGAAGTATATCTTTCATTTTAGTCTCTTGGTCTTACTGGATTCCAGAACAAGAATTTATCTGGTCTGGTGGAGTATCAAGCTTCATGCTATTACTTGAGATAACATCACTTGGAGAAGGTGCACCGTTCTTCGTAAAAGCTGATATGGGTTAGCCATAGTGAGGAGATCTTATTTGGGCAGCGAATACTATGTGATTTTGAATATTTGGTCAGGGTTTACTTCTATGGAAAAAGTATCCTCATGCCAGATTGTTCTGACAAATCCCTATGCAGAAAGACCTTAGACAATTGAGGATAGTGTTTAGTAGGCATTCAAGTTCTCTCCCAATTTATATGTGTATGTATGTGTGAGAGAAGTATGTGTCTGTATATGTATGTGTATGTATGTGTGAGAGAAGTATATGTGTCTGTATATGTATGTGCATGTAGAAATGTGTTTATATTAAACTAGAACGAAAGAACTTAGCGTTTGTACTTACTGGTTTCCTTTTGAAATCCAGTCGAGATTCCAAGATGGCCAAACACGTCATAATCTGTCGATGCAAGTTATGCGCCTTCGCCGATATGATGTGAATGTCATCTTTGGATTTTGTGACCCGATGAGAAATGGTTTCACCCTGTAAATGTCTGGACGTTTCTTTCAGGGCAGAAATGTGTGTCTGCTGCTGCTTAATTTCATTCCCCAGGGACTGAAAAAATCCAAAAAGACACAAATGTTATACAATAAATATGACTTAAAATCCAAGTGTAGTATCTGTTCTGATGCTACACTTAAGGTGATTTTTCCTTAGTCAATGTAGAGGGAACCCTTCTATACTAAAGCAATTTTTATTTTTGCCTACTTTCAGAGTGTCCCTTTTTGGGGAGCTGTTTTTTTTTCTTACATAACAAACGACCCTGTGTCACATACTACTCTCGTGGGAAATTCAATTAAATAGTATAAATATGACTTTTTATGGAAAAAAATATTCACTTAAAAATGTGTGCGTATGCAGAATAGAAAGACAAAGTGTCATTTAAACATTACAAACAATTTCATTGTATCATCTTTAACATTAATAGAAATTCCAAAAGTTATGAACAATGATCCAGTAGAAAAATAATTGCAAGTAAAAAAAAAAAAATATTGAGTTTAGCAATTTATAGAGTGTTATAGGTTTTGATGTTGGAGAGTTCACAAGATCCAAATAATTGCAAGTAAAAAAAAAAAAATATTGAGTTTAGCAATTTATAGAGTGTCATAGGTTTTGATGTTGGAGAGTTCACAAGATCCAAATAATTGCAAGTAAAAAAAAATATTGAGTTTAGCAATTTATAGTTATAGGTTTTGATGTTGGAGAGTTCACAAGATCCAAATAATTGCAAGTAAAAAAAAAAATATTGAATTTAGCAATTTATAGAGTGTCATAGGTTTGATGTTGGAGAGTTCACAAGATCCAAATAATTGCAAGTAAAAAAAAATATTGAGTTTAGCAATTTATAGAGTGTTATAGGTTTTGATGTTGGAGAGTTCACAAGATCCAAATAATTGCAAGTAAAAAAAAAATATTGAATTTAGCAATTTATAGAGTGTCATAGGTTTTGATGTTGGAGAGTTCACAAGATCCAAATAATTGCAAGTAAAAAAAAAACAACAAATATTGAGTTTAGCAATTTATAGAGTGTCATAGGTTTTGATGTTAGAGAGTTCACAAGATCCAAATAATTGCAAGTAAAAAAAAATATTGAGTTTAGCAATTTATAGAGTGTTATAGGTTTTGATGTTGGAGAGTTCACAAGATCCAAATAATTGCAAGTAAAAAAAAAATATTCAGTTTAGCAATTTATAGAGTGTCATAGGTTTTGATGTTGGAGAGTTCACAAGATCCAAATAATTGCAAGTAAAAAAAAAAATATTGAATTTAGCAATTTATAGAGTGTCATAGGTTTTGATGTTGGAGAGTTCACAAGATCCAAATAATTGCAAGTAAAAAAAAACAACAAATATTGAGTTTAGCAATTTATAGAGTGTTATAGGTTTTGATGTTGGAGAGTTCACAAGATCCAAATAATTGCAAGTAAAAAAAAATATTGAGTTTAGCAATTTATAGAGTGTTATAGGTTTTGATGTTGGAGAGTTCACAAGATCCAAATAATTGCAAGTAAAAAAAAAATATTGAATTTAGCAATTTATAGAGTGTCATAGGTTTTGATGTTGGAGAGTTCACAAGATCCAAATAATTGCAAGTAAAAAAAAAAAATATTGAGTTTAGCAATTTATAGAGTGTCATAGGTTTTGATGTTGGAGAGTTCACAAGATCCAAATAATTGCAAGTAAAAAAAAATATTGAGTTTAGCAATTTATAGAGTGTCATAGGTTTTGATGTTGGAGAGTTCACAAGATCCAAATAATTGCAAGTAAACAAAAATATTGAGTTTAGCAATTTATAGAGTGTTATAGGTTTTGATGTTGGAGAGTTCACAAGATCCAAATAATTGCAAGTAAAAAAAAATATTGAGTTTAGCAATTTATAGAGTGTTATAGGTTTTGATGTTGGAGAGTTCACAAGATCCAAATAATTGCAAGTAAAAAAAATATTGAGTTTAGCAATTTATAGAGTGTTATAGGTTTTGATGTTGGAGAGTTCACAAGATCCAAATAATTGCAAGTAAAAAAAAATATTGAGTTTAGTAATTTATAGAGTGTTATAGGTTTTGATGTTGGAGAGTTCACAAGATCCAAATAATTGCAAGTAAAAAAAAATATTGAGTTTAGCAATTTATAGAGTGTTATAGGTTTTGATGTTGGAGAGTTCACAAGATCCAAATAATTGCAAGTAAAAAAAAAATATTGAGTTTAGCAATTTATAGAGTGTTATAGGTTTTGATGTTGAAGAGTTCACAAGATCCAAATAATTGCAAGTAAAAAAAAAAAAAATATTGAGTTTCGCAATTTATAGAGTGTTATAGGTTTTGATGTTGGAGAGTTCACAAGATCCAAATAATTGCAAGTAAAAAAAAAATATTGAGTTTAGCAATTTATAGAGTGTCATAGGTTTTGATGTTGGAGAGTTCACAAGATCCAAATAATTGCAAGTAAAAAAAAAAATATTGAATTTAGCAATTTATAGAGTGTCATAGGTTTTGATGTTGGAGAGTTCACAAGATCCAAATAATTGCAAGTAAAAAAAAACAACAAATATTGAGTTTAGCAATTTATAGAGTGTTATAGGTTTTGATGTTGGAGAGTTCACAAGATCCAAATAATTGCAAGTAAAAAAAAATATTGAGTTTAGCAATTTATAGAGTGTTATAGGTTTTGATGTTGGAGAGTTCACAAGATCCAAATAATTGCAAGTAAAAAAAAAAATATTGAATTTAGCAATTTATAGAGTGTCATAGGTTTTGATGTTGGAGAGTTCACAAGATCCAAATAATTGCAAGTAAAAAAAAAAATATTGAATTTAGCAATTTATAGAGTGTCATAGGTTTTGATGTTGGAGAGTTCACAAGATCCAAATAATTGCAAGTAAAAAAAAATATTGAGTTTAGCAATTTATAGAGTGTCATAGGTTTTGATGTTGGAGAGTTCACAAGATCCAAATAATTGCAAGTAAAAAAAAATATTGAGTTTAGCAATTTATAGAGTGTTATAGGTTTTGATGTTGGAGAGTTCACAAGATCCAAATAATTGCAAGTAAAAAAAAATATTGAGTTTAGCAATTTATAGAGTGTTATAGGTTTTGATGTTGGAGAGTTCACAAGATCCAAATAATTGCAAGTAAAAAAAATATTGAGTTTAGCAATTTATAGAGTGTTATAGGTTTTGATGTTGGAGAGTTCACAAGATCCAAATAATTGCAAGTAAAAAAAAATATTGAGTTTAGCAATTTATAGAGTGTTATAGGTTTTGATGTTGGAGAGTTCACAAGATCCAAATAATTGCAAGTAAAAAAACAAATATTGAGTTTAGCAATTTATAGAGTGTTATAGGTTTTGATGTTGAAGAGTTCACAAGATCCAAATAATTGCAAGTAAAAAAAAAAAAAATATTGAGTTTCGCAATTTATAGAGTGTTATAGGTTTTGATGTTGGAGAGTTCACAAGATCCAAATAATTGCAAGTAAAAAAAAAATATTGAGTTTAGCAATTTATAGTTATAGGTTTTGATGTTGGAGAGTTCACAAGATATAAAGGGAGGTAACTGCAATCGATAATTTTTACTAAATAAATATGTACCAATGTATGTTGGAACGTAATTGTGGTGGATTTTTTATTTAAAATAGATCTAACACATCATCTGGTGGATCATTTTTTGTAATTTTTAGAATTTATACAAATTTCAACATAGCATGACATGTTTTCCCCTAAACAATGAAATAGCATGAATATAAATCTTTTAGTGAAAAAAGAAAATGGGTGTATATTTCGAATAGAAAGACAAAGTCTCATTTTAACATTAAAAAACAACTTTATTGTATCATCTCGATGAATATAAAATGGATAAGCGAAGAATAGTGTTAGTAATGGAATAAGTCCATGAATATGGACGAAGACAAAAAGGTTCGAAAGTCCATCAAATAGTGTTTAATAAAAGTTCCATTAGGAGAGAAGAGTATAGTGTTCATTTTTAATTAAGTGATGAAATATTCTGTTTGTAAGAAAAGGAAAAGTGTTATGCAGGTGTGTTATGTACTGGTCTGTATAACATGGGGGAAATGCAAATCAGGTGTGTATAACGTTTCGTTTGTGTCCTTGTGTGTGTGGGTGGGTGATTTATACAATATATAATGATACGCTAAGGCAACTGTATGCTTGTACGTACCTCATTACTCTTTATCATCCATTTTAAAATATGGAATGCAATCCATATATATATATATATAGTAGAGAATTAGAAGGCTATCACAATGCGAGGAATGAGATATAGTCGGTGTTGTTGGAAGAAGACGAAGACAAGTGGCGATTTACAAATCAATAAGTACATACATATATATCTAGATATATACATATGTTTATTCAGTTGTATTAAATACAAATGTCTTACTTGTTATGTCTGTGACAATATCCATAATAATTTCGGAAAAAAATTCCCTTTTCAAATGGTAGACGTGACAGATCGATTCAAAGCATGCTATATTATGGAGCGGAAATTGGGTGGCTGTGTGGAGCCTTGGAGCAAATGTAAGGAGGGGGTTTATGTATGGCCTGTTTTAGGTAATTAACATATTTTTTTGTTCCTTTTTTATAAAAAATTTTTGTATATATATATATATTTTAAAAAATTTTTTTTAATTTATTTTTTTAGTTTATAACTTGTTGCTTTAGAGTAAGCTTTTATTAATTTTGTATATTCTATGCCTATTTTGTTGTCTTTATTACTTTTTTTCCCCCTGCTGCTCTGTATTATTCATTTATTTGTTTAATTTATTAACATCCTAGCATATTCAGTGGGATGACTTGGTGTATCTAGCTCACACAAGTCGCTAGCAGGCTGGTACTGATTAGCTTTTGAAGGAGAGAAATGGAAGGGGGATGTGAGAAAGGTGGGGAAGGGGTTCGGGATGGGGCGCCCTCAGTCGGCTGTTGGGGTGTTTAGGTTAGGGGTGCGGTTGTCAGGAATAGGAAGATAGCTGGGAAGGGGGGCGCTGGATGACATTCCTTGGGAAATATTAATTTATTTATTTTAATAAAACTATAAGTGGCTATAGATGGAGCATTTTTTTTTCTATTTAATTCTTTATTATTATTTGTTGTTTATTAATTTATTTGTGTTTGTTGTTAGCGTTTATTTGGGTTACCTTAAATCAAAAGTTTTTTTTTTTTAAGTGGTTTATGTTACTTCAGCTAACTATTTATTATTATTATTTTTTTTATATATTGCTGCTTTTTACTTATTTATTTAATTTCTTTATTTTTTTATATATAATCTATATGGGAGGAGGCTTGTAGTAAGGCCCTGTCTGGACTGTGAGTTGGTGTATGAGCGGTGTGCAGTGGTGTACCTGTTCTAATGGGTTAAGGTTGTAATGGTAAGTCTTTGGTGGGATGTAAAGTTATATAATGAATGATGATCCGAGCTCCAGTCTGTTGTTGAGTTCTGGCCATAATTTGGATATTAGTAATGATTCTTTTATGCGAAGATTCCCAATATTGCGTTCTGTGGTTAAAATATCGACTTTAATAGATGTATTAGTGTTTCTGCAGGTGTTGAGGTGTTTGTGGAATAATAATGCTTGTGTTTGTGTGTGTTCCTTGATTCTTATGTGTAGGGGTCTTGTGGTACTGCCCACATAGAATTTTCAGCAGGCAGAGCATTCTAGTTTGTAGGCTACATGTGTGCGGTGGCATATGGTTGCGGGGTATACGGGGCAATTTGTCAGTGTGCATGGTGGTGGGTCCTCATTGTGCTTGCATTTAGAAAGCTACTGTCTAAGGGATGGTCCGGAGTGGGCTAGTTGCATATTGAGACCCTCCCTTCTGATAGCCCTGTGGATAGACATTGTGATCTTGTCGCTGAGATGGGGCATTTTAAGGAAGCAGGTATTGGTGGGGAACCTTCTTACACGTTTTCTCGTGTTCCAGAGGTGTTTAATGACAGTGCTGGGGTATCCGTTTGTCTCTAGGACCTGGTGGAACTGTTTTGTGCATTCTGCCTTGTCTTTAGGCTTACTGCACTTGTTTTGGATGCGGATGATCTCATTCCTTGCATATCCGATAATGGCCTTAGTACGGAGGGCCGACTTGTAGTGTACAAATATACTTCAGCTGACTGCTTTTCGGTAGAATTTAGTAGTGACGGTCCCCTCGTCTGATATTTTGAGGTTGAAATCTAGGAGGGATAGGGATGCTTGTACGTAGTCATTACTCTTTATCATCCATTTTTAAATATGGAATGCAATCCATATATATATATATATATATGTATATATATATTGGGTGTCTATATAAAATGGGGGGGGGTATAAATCGTGTCTATATAAAATGTTCTGCAGTGACTGTATATGTATCCATAACAAAAACGTTCTGATGTATATAATGTTTCGTTTTCGCACTTAATGTCCAAAGTGTTAAAATTGCCTTTTCCTGTAAGCATATGATAAGAACTGATGTAAGATTATAGAGAAACACGTTTTTTGTTTACAAAGGAGTCACAGCTTATCAAGGCTCAGTGGTCACTCGAGGATAAGGATTAATGAGTGTACGCTAGTCATTTGAACAATCGTGTGGTAATCAATGAGTTAATGAGGCAGTATTTTACTTTGCTGTCGAGGGTTGATGGATTTAAAGTTTCAGTTTCTTTTCATATCATACATTAAACACGGGTATTTTCTCTGTGTTGTTCACGTCTTTCAGCCTTATTTATTATGACAATGTTTGCCTTTTTTTTTTCTTCCGCTGTATTTTCCAAGGTAAGTGGATGTGTGGACTATATAATCATAATATACTAGCGTTGGGGGGGGGGGCTGTTGTATAATATTGTTGTGGAGACGCCCACTAATTAACATAGGCGGGTGAGTGAGATATATAAAGGTATCAATCACCAATACCGGGGGAGTTCGGCAACTGATCGCCAAATAGGCAAGACGCCTATGTTGCCTCCAGTAAGACATGCAACACGCCACCTGCCGGAATATCTCTAACTGAAGTATATCTGAAGACATGTAAATATGTATATAAATTTTCTTCCTAATATATTATTATTATACCTTTACTTTCTGTGTTCTTGTTAATTATTTGTGCAGACACAACAAATACGGTTAAATAAAAAAATAAAATAAATAAAAATAAATTTTTTTAAAAAGTGCGACTTTGGTGCCATCTTATCATGTTATTAAAAGAAAATGCTGCGTGGTGTACGTGTGCAAGAAAGTTGGAAATTTTAAAAGATAGGGGAGAGAAAAAAGAAAATAACAATGCAGCATGCTGGGCACGAACTTGCAAAAGTTAAATTCGTAAGTGAACACGTTATCGATCAGACCATGACGACACAGATGTTATGACGTGCAAATTTAGCTTTTTAAAATGAAACAACGAATCGACCATTCATGCATACGTGATTAACAAACAGCATCGAAACCAAGGTTTTACCTGACCCCCCCCCTTCAAACAAAACAATGTTTCTACATGAAATAATTGACGGTTTTTTCTAATATTTCGATATTATGTGTCTGAGACATTGCTCTTTCTAACAGTACCCGGTTCATGCCTGTCTAATGCGGATGACAAAAGTTTTAGCGGACATACAAACACGCACACAAACATGCAGACGACTGTCCTTTATATAATAGATGAGTGGAATGTACCCGGCATTAAATATTGAATTTAGCAATTTTTAGAGTTTTATCATATGTTTTCGTGTTGAAGAGTTCACAAGATTCAAAGGGAGATAACTGCAATCGATAATTTTTACTAAATAAATATGTACCATCATTTTTAAACACAATATGTTGGAACATAATTGTGGCTGATTTTTTATTTAAAATTTTTAATTTAAAATACATCTAACACATCATCTAATAGATGATTTTTTTGTAATTTTTAGAATTTATACAAATTTCGACATGGCCCATAAGGACGTAATAATGTTTTCACATGAGAATCTACACAAGCACAAGAAATATGAAATATTCTAATACATCACACCTGCTTTTTGGCTCATATTCGTCCAAATCAAATATCTTTGACATATTGGACATAATTTGGGCTACAGACGGATGGAAAACTCTAAAAAATGTCTACAATATTTTTGAGATGAACATTGATTATTCATATTACTTGCATTCTTTGGACTACTGTTCTCATCTTCAGTGTCATTTTCACAACGTTTCGGTCGATGTAACCTCCGACTTTCTTGAGGTGTATCTTGTCGTACTCGGGAATGTTTCTGTTGAACTTGGGAATTTGGACAGAATTATTTATTTACTTCAGGAGAAAAAAATTATAATATATAGAGGTCCTAAGAAATTCACAATTGTTTTGGAGGTTGTGAACCCGTGGCGCAGTGGTTAGAGTACTTGGAAAAATCATTTGTAAAAGTGATATTCTCCTGAAGGTTGAAGGTTCAATTCTCAGTGTGGCCGATTGATAAATACAATTGCGAATTACTTAGGATCTCTATTCAGTTATGGCTGACAGGACAAGAGCATGCTACCCCCGTGAAGTAAAGGATTCCATTTAAAATTCCTTCATATTCCCAAGTTCGACAATATACACCTGAAAGAAGTTGGGAGGTTACATCGACTGAAACGTCGTGGAAATGACACTCAAGATGAGAACAGTCGTCCAAAGAATCCAAACAATAAACAAGTTACACTTACCTGTAAACTATCATATTGCCACTGGACATTATTTTCGTTTTCATCAATATTATGAGGCTGGTGTTCCTGCACCTTCGCCTCCATGTGATTCATCCATACGAGCAGACGTTCAACTTCCTCGTGAAAATAATCTGACTGCGAGAGTTTTTTCCTCAGCTCACCCACTAGGTGTTCACACCTTGCAGTAACCTGCTTCCACTTTTTATTCATCGTGTCAAGCCGGCTTTTAGCGAGCTGATTCTCCTTCAAGGGTCCCTCGCAAAAGACGACACCGGTCAGTCTCAAAGATTCTACAATTGGTTGTTTGGATTTTACTTCCTCCTGGAAGTCCTGAAATATATTTAAAAAAAAATAGTGCTTTGAAACTTGAAACTCCTGCAAAAGAAAAACTGTGCTATAATTGGAATTTTCCTGGCAGTTCATGCAAAACACTGAAAAGTGCTGAACCAATCAAATCGTTGCCGACAACGTCGTTTAAAAAAAAACATTTATTTTACTATCATTGGTTGATTAGAAAGAAATAAAAATAAAATAAATATTTATCTATAGAGTACGGTCCGTATTCTGCACAAGTACACATAATGTTAATGTTGCTTCAAAATTTGTACATGCAAACATAATGCAGCAGAAACACCTTTTTCGAGTGAAGTGTTGATTCAAAATCGTATTTTAGGGAAATATGTGTTAAACTCTAATCCTTGCTAATCCTTAGTGTATGGTTTAAAATACTGACACCCGCCCAAATCTCAATACCCCTTATGTCAAATCTCGAGTCCGTAGACTAAAAATTGACAGAGTAGTTTGGTAGGGAAATGTACACACACAGGCACACACACACAGACAAACAATTTCACTGTTATAGATATATAGATTATATTGGACCTAATATATAGTAATGATTTAAAAAGTTAAAAAAAAATAAATAACTCGTTCGCCACCACTAAGAATTGAAACCGAAACCTTTAACTTACGATTTACTTTTTCCTTTGACGTTAGTGCCTAAACTATGAAGACATGTTTACTGCAAGGCTAAAAATTAAAATATGAATCAATAGCCATTACGTTATGCATGCATATTCGTAAAGCCGTTGTTCAACCTTCGCCTCGCAAATTCCATTTTTTTAATTTTCACACTTTTGCACTGATTTTTCCCCAGCTAAACCCCAAATATAAAGCTTTGCATGGGTCTGAATACCATATATATTAAGTTTCATGTCTGCAGACCCAAATCTGACAAAGGAGTTTGGTAGGCAAAACTTTTTAAACAAATAAATAAATATATATATATATATGCAGACAGAAATATATATAAAAAGAAGTTTGTGTTTACTATAACCTTTTTACACAAATATTACACAAGTATAAATCATGTAGAATATCTGCATGAATATAATTACACGTAATAGTAAACTAAAGATGATCATCCCATATGAAAGCTGAAAACTAATAGGGAATTAATTAAAATGAATGTTTAAAAGAATATGCAAATTAGATCTTTTGCAGATGAATGCAATTCTCCGACCCATATATAACAAAGTTATATTTTCTTTTTAAATAAATAGAAAAAAGGTTTTTTTAATATAAATATCAATATAGCTGTCTTTCTGGGCTTATTACAGGCAAACCAGATGTTATATTGTCTCAAAAATGGGGACAGAATTGGAATAATCTCCGAGATGTCAGAGGAGATGTTTGTATTGGAAGAGGAATTTGCTGATAAAGGCCACACACTGTGCTGTGTGAAGGGACCCAGGAAACTGCCAATAGATATCAGTGTGAGCAACCACCTCCCTCCCAGGAAAGAGAGAGAGAGAGAGAGGTGTTGAGTGGTTGAGACAAGGAGAGGCTCTGAGAGGAAGAGAGAAAGGATGTTTTTAACTACTCTCCGAGGGAGAGGTGAGGAAAAAGGATTGGATTAAAAAAAAAGGAATTCTAAAACTATACGAGTCATAGCCAGCAAAATAAACAGCTGGGCTAGTAAAGCGTTCCCGACCTGGGGGCTTCAGGCCGGATGTTATAATGTTAACAAGCCTGTGTTAATGTGAAATCTGAGACTTTACTTGTCTGGTCATACATTGTTCACTGCTCTAGTCAGTCACGTCAATTTAGACAGTAGCCATTGTGAAGTAATGAACTTAATAAATAGTTGTTATTGTTATAAACTGGAGTTCTGTTTGTTTGTGGTGAGGACTCTTCATTTTGCAGCGAGCTGCAGGGACCAGCGGAGTGATTGATGTACCCGGAGACTACACAGGATAGGAGACGATTCACTTAAGAAGCGAAGCGCCCCATCATGGAAACACAACGTGTGAAGATGATCAATAGGCCAACTTGTGACGGGACAACGTACGATTGAAAGAGCGTCTGTCATATCGAGTGCAGTTTGACGAGGTTAGAGACACCCGGTATGTAGGGTACCGTACGGGCCCATTATAGCCACACTGTTTTGCAAACTAAAAAACATGATTAGCTTCACTTTCATATCTGTATATAAATAAAAGGGAGGAAAGCAATGCAAGATAACAATATTCCTGTTCATATGACAGTCTTCTAGATATGTCCGCATGCATAGATATAAATAGACTTTAACTCTCTTCATTTCACTATGCTTATTGGCTTGGCCATATGTTCCTAGACGTTCAGACAACAGTAAATATGTTAACTTGGGTCTGGAGTTTTGAATAATGGAACTAAAATAACAATCATCCTCCACACTGATAATTCTCAGTAAAGGTTGAAACACGTGTGTATATGGATAAGAATTCAATTAAAAAAATATTTATCATAATATTGATTATTGATTATGTATATGTATCAGAAAAAAATGTGATCGACTGGGTCACACACTTCTCTCAAATCAATTCTTATCACTTCATCCCAATTTTTCCTTTCCCTGTGACCTGAACCTGCTACCTCAACTGTTCTACATGTACACACCTGTGCATTGTCATCCATTCCTTTAATGTGACCAAACCAGCGAAGTTTCCAGTTCTGCACACATCTTCCTATACTGTTCAGGTCATCAGATCTAAACCTGCCTTCAAGACTCGCATTACTTATGCATTGTATTGTTCTCATGTCTTTTCCTCTTCATGCAATGCATGTCCTCAACCCTCATTGAGCAGGTTTCACTGACATAGATCATCACACTTCATACAGATGCCTGATAGACTCTTTCCTTGGTCAACTATGTTAATGCTCTGCTTGTTAATAATGACAAAATTCCCCTCAATTTACTCCATCCATTCATAACTCTTGCAATCACACTAGCACCTGCTCCACCCTGTGATCCAGTTATCTCATTAAAAGATAAAACTTCACAAAAATCTCAATAGCTTCACCATCCAAATATACTTTCTCCACATCTGAGTTTTCATCCATTGTCTTACAATTTTTTGCACAAAAAAACTGGTTATCCTTTAAAACGGATCAATGTCAAAATGCAATCAACTATGAATTAATTATTAATCTTGTGACCCCCCCCCCCAAAAAAAAACTGATTTTTAATCGAACATGTAAAGAAAATGTTGAAAGCTTTAAGATCACATGAAGATTTAAAGTTCATCGTTATCAGGTGATTTCTCTCCATGCAACGCATGTCCTTGACCATCGTCACACATCGTACACATGTTTGATAGACTCTTCCCTTCGTTGACAGTTGTGAACCCCCTCTCTCCACAAACATATATATATATTTACCAAAAATATTTATATATTAAAATTAGATAATGAAAAAAAATAAAAATAAATAAATAAAGAAAGAAAGAAATAAAATAAGACGAGGATGAAGGAGGCGAGGCCAAGCTGCTGGTTCCCTTAAAATAAAAATTATGAATATATTCATAATTTTTATTTTAGTGTCTGAAAAGTATTTTTGGAATATTTTTAAATATAATGTTTGAATTTGTCCTAATGGTTATGAAACAATTGTAACGCATACGAAAATATACGATTTGATGTTCTCGTTTTATATTTTGCTGTCTTGATTTTTGCAAAAATATGATTATATATATATATACATATAATTATTTTTTTTACTATAATAATTAAATACCTACACACTAGTGTTTCATCCTTTCAGGAATCTTCAGTGCAGGGTGCCACAATTAACACCAGTCGAACGATTCGAACCCCGCAACACGAGACATGAAGGAAAGTATTTCTTCGAAACTCCACAGATTAAGGACTATTATCCACTTATTAAGTGTTTCCTTTTCAGATTAAATATGTTTTTAACTCTTTTCAAAGTGTTTTTTAACATGTTTTATTAACTGCTTGCTCGTATTATAAGCTCTATTTCCTATTTGGTTTTATCGAACTTTTACATCTGGCTGAGATAACTTTATAAATATTAATTCTTTAATATTTATAATATACTTTAATCTAATCTTGGATCATTTTGGTAAATTTAATTGTAATTTTTTATTTTATATATATATATATATATATATATATATATATATAACTACTTAATTTACTCACATAAAATTAATATACGAAAGTATAGATTTATGCGTAAACTGTAAGTATTTACTTCAAAAGTGCTCAATACGTAGGTAGAGCTAGTTAATAATTTATAAAATATATATGGCGATTAAGCTACACTGAATATTCCGTGTTTCATCCACTCTACTGAAACGTGGAATATTCAGTGTAGCTTAATCGCCATATATATTTTATAAATTACTATATATATATATATATATATATATATGCTATTCAACAATACTTATCTAAATGAAAGTATGCTGCCTAAATGCACAATATATATATATATATATATATATATATATATATATATTGTGCATTTAGGCAGCATGCTTTCATTTAGATAAGTATTGTTGAATAGCATGGAGTGTTTTTGCTTAATGAGCTTTCATTGAAAAATTACAAAGGAAGCTCATTAAGCAAGACCACTCCATGCTAATGAACAATATTTGTCTGATATATATATATATATATATATATATAAAATCGTACTCACACTCAATTATATGTATGTATATATATATATATACATACACGCACAATTATATATATATACCAGTTCTCGTCAGATTAACGAAGTTAAGCAACGTTGAGCCTGGTTAGATGGGTGACCGTTTGGGAATTCGACGTGCTGTATGTGCTCTCAGCTTATCTCGGCATTGTTTCCACTCGTACCCAACCTCCACTTGCCACTGGTATTTAACAATGTCGACTCAGGAGAGGTGTGGTTGCAGATTGCGCAACTCTTGCCACAAAAATTCCATGCACAGGCACCCTTACCGTGGGTATCCATAGTCTTTGAAGGCGAAAGGAAGCTTCACACACAATTGACCTGCTGGGTTGCACTGAACTTGGATTACATTGTTTGAATCAGGTTAAAAACTAGTTTGCAAAACCAGTTAAATAAAAAATTTAAAAAGAAAAAATCTAAAATTAATCTTTTTATTTGCTATCTCTCCATCTATGGGCTAAATAGTATTAATACTTGTGGTGATATTCTCTATTGTTTATAATGGACTATTCCAATCTTGTTTTATAGTTGGTTTTATTACCTTAGATTGTTAATAGACAGAGGGAGAGAGAAGTGATGGAAGTGAGAGTGATAGAGACTGTATAAAATATTGTTAAGATTTAACCTTCCTCTAAGGCAGGGATCTCCAAAGTGTTCAAATGGGAAGCCATATTGCTGACTTTTTAAACCTACGTGGGCAAATAAATCAATAAATAAAGTATTTTATATGGTTTTGCTCATTAACTTTGCTTTTTAATAAAACTCTGTTTTCCCAAACTTCATTTTTTTTTCAATCATTTTTTGAACAAAAAGAAAAACTACTACACTATTTTCATTTTTATAATTTTTCTTGAATATTTTTACGTTTTCCATAAGAGCTCTGGGGGCCGGATTACTTTGATGGATTTGGCTTGCGGGCCGTAATTTGAAGACCCTGCTCTAAGATTATTAAATCTAAACCTGTGTCTAAAACTAATATAATATATATATGATATCAATAATTTCTTATAAAAAATATAATTCTCAAACCAAATCAACAACTGAAAATAATTAATTGAAAAAACTGGTGTCCCCATTTCTTTTTATTTTTTGGGGAGGGGAATGCGTGGTATCCTGCGCATAGGGTTGTAGTCAATAAATTTGGATTGGGCTGGGTTAGGGTTACATGGTGTTGCCCAGCTTGCAGTCCAAAAAACAACACTCTAAATACCAAAACCGGGTGATGATGAAGAAATTCTCTGTGAATGTGGGAAAAGATTACACTTACTTTTAATTCCTTAATGATTCCTCCCATTTGAGCAATCTCCAGATTTGATACATTTATAGATTTGAGCCAATTTTCTTGAGCACTGAGCCATTTGTTAGTGTTATCCAGGTCAGTGTTAAACTGTGACCAGTCCTTGCGGTTGTTCTGCATTTTCAGGTCTTTTTCTATGATACAACTTCGTAAACGTGTCCACCGATTTGTCACATCTGTAATGAAAAGTTTGAAAATTAATTGGAAGGAAATGGGAGATGCACAAGAAAGACAAAGGACATATAAGAAAAAATAGGAGACAGAACACGGCTGATCTAGAGGAGTAAACCTTGATAAATAATTCTGTTACTCCCATGAGTAGCAGTATGATAGTCGGTTAAAGAATTGCGTGATCATTATTCTTGGCAATGGTTAAGAGAGATCCATGGCAACATGATGTCGCGATAAAATATTCGTCCCCTTGGAAGAGTGCGTATCCAGTCGAAAATATTGCTGCGAACAAACTATATGTTCTAAGTAAGTTTAAATGGTGAACAGACTCCAAACTACCATCTAAAGACAAGCTATGGAAACGTGTCTACAACTGAATAGTCAATCAATCAAGCAAAACATAACGGGATACCAATGAACATGCATGCTATATAAACATATATACAAATGAACATGCATGCTATATAAACATATATACAAATGAACATGCATGCTATATAAACATATATACAAATGAACATGCATGCTATATAAACATATATACCAATGAACATGCATGCTATATAAACATATATACAAATATATACAAATGAATATGCGTGCTATATAAAGCTGTTGCTTCACGAGAGAAGAGAGATGAAAGAAAAAATAATTGTTATAACACGTGACAGCACAACTGCGACAACCATCAAGTGAATTGGATAATAAACAGAAACTGCAATAACCCTTATCCCTGAGTGGCCTCCGAGCCTTGATAAGTAGTAAGACATTGACATATAATTTTTGAGAACCTCAGCGCATGTTAGTCACAAAACTTTTGAAGCTTTTTTTTTTTTGTTAATAAATTACATAAAAGTTACACAGAAAATTAGACAAAAAACTTGTAATGCTTAAGAATCCAAACTTATCTAATAAAAAAGACGTTCGTACATAATTGAATAAAATCGATCAGTTCTATTCTAACTAGCTTGAAAGATTTTACAGCCATTCGAAAAATCTTAGCTGACACAAATAATTTTTAAGGTGATAAATTAAACTTTTCATTTGTTATTGTTGGACCATGTTATTTTCAATAAAACAACATACTTTGTTACAATTTATTTTTATAATTAATAAATTATATGAAACATTTTAAAATAATTACCCCAAAAAATCAAAATCTACAAGGGGGGGATAACTGATATTTTTAATTGAAAAATATAGTAAACATTTTCTACCTTACAACTAAACCTTTTTCTTTTTCTGTTTTAAAAGTATGCAAGCAAATATAAATAAAAAAAAAAAAATGACTTCCCTACATTGCAGGCAACACTGGGTAGGTGGCTCTAGCAATTACATATATACACATATATATAGTATGAAAATATATCCATGGTAACTAAGCTATACAAAGGCGTCCATATTTCATCCCTGCAGAGAATCATAAGGCATATAGCCTATTGATTCCCGCAGAAGCACGGACACCTCTGTGAAGCTTATTTGCCATGGATTTTCATACTACTACTAAATTCTCCTAATGTATTGAGCACTATTTGAGTAAATACTGAAAATCGATGTACAACGTAATATTATATATATATATATATATATATATATATATATGTTTAAAGAAAAAATAGAAAAAACCGAATGAAATTATTAAAAAATCAACGTTTCGTCCTTGTCTCAGAGGACATCTTCAGGATAATTGAAATAAAAATGTGATAAAAGAAAAAGTCATAGATCGTTCTTTTATCACATTTTTATTTCAATTATCCTGAAGATGTCCTCTGAGACAAGGACGAAACGTTGATTTTTTAATAATTTCATTCGGTTTTTTCTATTTTTTCTTTAAACATAACGTCAACCACCGCTGGTACATTTTTTCATTCCTTATACATATATATATATATAGCAATTAAGTGTTTCATTCTCGTGAGAATTCGTCAGGTATAAGCCTACCGAATTCTCACGAGAATGAAATGTAGAATATTCTGTGTATCTCAATTGCCATATATATTTTCATAACTTACTACCTAGTTCTACCTATGTATTGAGTACTGTTAAAGTAAATACTGAACAATCTACGCAAACATTATATCTTTGTATATTAATTTATGTGATTAAATGAAGTAGTCATATATATATATATATATATATATATATATAGGGTCAGGGAAAATGAAAGGCAATAATAAATTATATAACATTTCTGAATCAATCGAATATAACAAGTAAAATATACGATATTTACTAAAATTGGAGGATTACTTACTTGAAACTTCTTGCTCCATTGTTCGAATGGTCTTTAATCCAAGATCATCTTTTATTTTCGTGTAAACGCGGTGGACATTTTCCACACTTGCTTGACAATCTGACATAATCTTAATCTTTTTTAAAAAAGAGCAAAATTTAAAATTAATATGCGGATATGAAAACTGACAGACACACACACATATAATTCTGTAGATTACAAAATCTATGAAATAAAAAACAAAAATAAATTGCCAAACCCTTTCTTAAAATATTACATTCATTAATTTTCAAGGGAGGTAATCTGAATGAAAACTAAGCTTTTAAAATTATAATAGGTTTATATTAAAAATAAACTTTGACAAAGCTCGCATCATCCAGCTTTCCACCTGACTGACACTGATTTCACTGATGACATTACACTAATTAGCCAATCCCCCCTTATAAATGCCCAGTCTCTTTTACAATCTCTTCATCAAGCCTCTGTGTTGACTTGTATCTTAATGAGACAAAAACTGAATATATGAACAAATACTCTTCTTTCAACTCCGATCGCGGTGTCAAAACATTGAATAAAAAAAAAAAAAATTAAAAAGTCGATGATTATGAATACCTAGGATCCTTCATCACATTCTCATTCAAAGACTCCAACATAGAATGGCATCGTCTGCTTCTAATAATTTGAACAAAATATGCACTTCATATCTCAGCAAAAACATCAAATTGAAAATTTTTTAATCTATAATACAGCTCATCAATCAGAAATATGGACACTTTCTATAAAGTTAGAAATATACTTGCATGTAACCGCCTTCTTATGAGAACACAAAATATCTATGGAAGGCCCATCCAATCAAACAACAATATGGTGAACTTCCATTGGCGTCATCGTCAAAGCAAGATATGTTCAGTTTGCAGTTCATTGTTTTAGATTAATAAATGAAGTTATTCCTTCCCTACTTTTGCAGAACTCTACTACTCACTCCAAAGGTAGAATGCTCACATATCCAGGTCATTTCAAGGGATTCCAATGCTGAGAGGCAGAACCTGGAAGCAGTCATGTGTGTAACTCCATCTCGACGTCAGTCGAATAAAGATATGTAATGTGAGTTATACATTTAAAAAGGATACTTACTTAAATAGCCGGCAATTGTGGGTAGATTTTTATTTGCATCATATAAAAAATACCTTATCTATGTTTACTACTGTACTATGTGAATAATTTGTCTATTTTTTCATGTTTAAGTATATTATATGGTGGTTTGAACCAAATGATATTGCAGTTTCTACTGCATTTATTTTTATTTGTGTTTTCATTGTATATTAGATTATCTTTGAATCTACTATCTCTTAGGGGATTTTAATACTTTAGTTTTTGCTGATTAGATATGTTTGTGGAATTGCATATTCTACTAATCTGCTTGAAAATTGTGAATTGAGTGTTTGTTAATGTATAGTCATTGCTTTTGTAAAATAAATGTCCAGGAAAGTCACTAGCAATTAATAGCTGCAGTATGGTTACACGAAATCATAGGATTGCAAAAACATTTTTGTCCACCTGACTATCGCTAAGGGTGAAATAGTTTCAAAATTCAAAACAACCAACATCTCACAATGTTAAAGATCACCTGTTTAATGCTGTCTTTCTCTATGGAAGGTGAAATAAATTGCTCTTTAATATTTGTATTTAAATTTTTATTTGTTGGCCTGGGATAAATTAAAAACATGGGTTATATCCATATTCTTCGGACTTCTGTTCTCATCTTAAGTGGATAGAGTACTTGATGAAATTCAGTAGTAAAAGTTACATTCTTGGAGATTGAAGGTTCAATCCTCAGTGTGGGCAACCCAAAAATACAATTGCGAATTACTTAGGACTTCTACATAGTCATGGCTGATAGAACGAGAGCATGCTACTCTTGTGAATTAAATAATGGGTTCCGTTCGTGATTCTGTGCTAATTCTCGAGTTTGACAGGAAGATTTTGGAGTTCGACAAGATGTACCTGAAGAAGGTCGGAGGTAACATTGACCAAAACGTTGTGCAAATGACAGATGAGATCAGTGGTCAAAAGAATCCAAGTAATATGAATAATCAATCCCTACTAAGAAAAAAGGGGTTAGCTCTGCATTGCAAGAATTCGGATCGTGGGTTTGAGGGTGTGTCCGTAAATCATAAAGAAAATTCAATCTTCAGGTGTCAGGGAGGTCATTTCACAAAAAAAAAACCTTCTTCCGTTGGAGTTGTCTCCCTTGCATTGTGCTTTTGGTATGCATTTAACGAACTAGACGTAACCCAGCATTCAGCTCGGATTTCTCCGGTGCATGATGTCAACAGCCGGATAAAGTCGAGTGTTGCCGATGAAATAATAACTCTATGTAAAAGAAAAAATAAAGTAAAATTTTAAATGTAGAAACATCAACAGAAAAAAAAAGCAAAAACCTATCGTTCATTTATATTTTTTATTAAATGTTTTTGTCAAATAAATTTTAAGCAATTTTTCAATGAATAATAACTTTTAGTGGAAGGAGGGTTTCAGCATTCTTTTTTGATACATTCGACAAGAAACCCTCCTTATCGGCGGGGTCGTATCCACCAAAGACCCAGACTGGTGTCAGAAGTCTGCCGACGAAATGTTTTCGGCTGTTGAAGATAGACGCGTCAATCTCAAACGTATGGCCTTGGTCTCCTATCTGCCGGGTATTCCTGAGAAAGTAATGCCGGCAAATGTCTTGCAGGAAATTCTTCCAATCAACAATTGTGTTGCATGAGTGCAACCCACATTCATGCAGAAGGTTTCTTGTAGTCGCCATTTCGAACGCCCACAGTTAATTTTCAGAATGCAGGCGATCTTTAGTCGCGATTTGGCAAAGAAGGTGCCTGTTCTAATAAATATATATATATATATATATATATATATATATATATATATATATATATATATATATATATATATATATATATATATATATATATAACTGAATAAAGGTTCTAATAGTCGCCCACTGGCGGCACTTTACGTTGTTGCATCTCTAGCAATACTCATCCGTGATGCTTGCTCGCTTGGCTAGTATGTATGTACGGGCAAAAATGGGCGGGCAAAAAAAGGGGGACCTAATTTTGAAAGCCGATTTATCATAATTTTTTTTTTAGGTTTCCGACTACTTTTTGATTGCACTTGAAAGATTAAACGCTAAAGTTAATTTTCTAAAGGAAAAAATATTTGTACATGTGAAAAAAAAAGTTATGAAAATGTTTTCACGGCAAGCTAACCAATTCAGCTACATTTTGAAGTTAAATAAATTCATTGTAAAAATCCTTTAAAATATAAATATTAGTTTTATGGGTCTATTTCAAAGATAATTAGTAAAGTCATAAGATATTGAATTAAATAAAAAAACACCTCGTTTATACAAAATACAGCTTAATTAGCCCTCAAAAAGCAAGTAATTATGCCGTTCGGCAAAACTCAAGCAATAAGAGTTTGTAAACATGAATATACGGAAACCCAAAATTTCAGCTAATCAAAACGTTGTTTCAAAATGAAGTCATGATAGTAAAAGGAGGTACGGGTGTCAAATTTCTTCCCCCCCCCCATACGTGCATCCATACATTCTACTCTGAACATTTTTTAATTTAACTTTTTTTCTGTTCCTGTTTTTAAATTAATTTTTTTTAAATTATCGTTCAAGATTATATAAAAATTATGTTACGCCGAAAGTTTCACGTTCTTGCGAGCAAGGAAATTATTAAAAGCTTGCATATAAAAATTATGCAAAATCTGTAATTTAAAAAAAGTAGAAATAATTTTGCTATTATAATTTTTTTGTGTGTGAAAATATTAAATAAATAATGCTTAATTCAATAGTAATATCGGTAGTTCAAGAAATTCATTTTCTTCGAGTTATATCGAATTCCTTAATACGGACCTTAGTGCTTTTTTCCTAATATTCCTGTAAAAATTATTTTATTTTTTTTATTGTTACAAATAACGATGCTTTATTTATATAAAAAAAGTAAAAATAAATTCTTGCGTTTTTTATTTACTACTGAAAACCACAACTTTAGTAGAGGTATTTTTTGTTTAAACAAAATAATACATTTCCACTAAGATTTAAATAAAAATAATTAATTCATTATATTCCGCGATCATTATTTGATAAATACTGAAAATTTCATTAAAATTGGTTAATTCCCTGATTTTTGGTGAATTTTTAAGTAAAGGGAGGGGGGCAAAATGTTTATACATTTTGAGCATCGGCATTCATTTTGCCTGTACCTACTAGTATGCATTCCTGGCCGCAGGTTGAGCACTTCATCAACTCTGCCATCAGTTTCCTGTGCTGGCAAAACTGTATCACAGCCTCCAGGATCTGGAGCTGGTTAGAGAGGATGGTCAAGTTCATGTCTGCGTTTCTTGAATTTTAAGCAAGAAACGATCGAATTATTTGTTAGTTTGTTTTCTCTCTTCCAATTGGTATCGGAATTCTCGTCTGCTGCTCGACGTGTGACGTTGTGATTGGCTGATCGCCATGTTACGTCAGGCAGCAACTAAACCCAAGCTGTTGATGTCATGTTCCGGAGAAATTCGAGCCAAACATTGAGTTACGTCTGGTTCATTAAATGCATAAGTACCGTGGGATGTCTGTCCGTTGTTTCGCAAAAGCATTTTTTTTCATTAATATTAACAAGTAGCATAGATATTCCGTGAAATCGAGTCATAGTAAAACCTTAAAAATATCTTAGTGATCCCTGAAGATCGAACTTTATGATCTACGGACACACCCTCAAACCCACAGTCCGAATTCTTGCAATGCAGAGCTAACCCCTCTTTTCCTTAATTGAGAAAAAGGAAACATGAATTTAACGATCGAGGAAGGTCGTAGGTTACAACGACCGAAACGTTGTGCCAATAACAAGCAAGATGAGAATAATTGTCCGTGTAATCAAAACAATACAAACAGAAAAAAATTCTTTGTTAAAGAATAAAAAAAAGAAAATGAAATACATACATAATTGCTGGTTTCATAGTCAAGTTCCGGTCCAATAGGAGTGCGACACCTGAGCGCCTCTTCTGCCATGATCAATTTATGAGCACAGTCTTCAAGAACATTTAACATTTCTTCATTGTATGCGTCAAGATTTTCTTTGTTGGTTGGAGAAAGTTCTTCTTTTAGTTGTAATCGCCATTTATCTTTGTCGACTGTAAATAAAAATAGACTACAAATAAATATCTATTCTCTCCACCTGTCAATATTTTTTTTGCCTATAAGCCAGCTTATTATTGAAAAACGCTCTTTAAAGTTAAAAAAGATTTCAAACGCTTTGGAAAAGAGGTTTAACCTCGAAATATATTTAAAAAAAAAACAGCATACAATATCTCGGTAAATATGTAATAAGAAATTATTGCATTCAATAATATTGTTGGTTTCTGGATTTGATTTGTCTGTTTTATGACATATCAATCTGAAGCAAAGGCATTCTGCTTTTTGCTCATTTTGGCTAGATCTATCATTATTTTCTTTTTTTCCACTTATATCTTACTCCCATTTAAAGACCGACTATCTTGTTTTAGGTTCTAAACAAACTGGAAAATAATCTATTATTTAGAAAGAGTTGGGGCAGCCTTATTAGCTTTTTCTTTTTTTTTCCTGTTCTCCCACTTCTCATTGCCAATGAAATTGTATATATGAAATTGTTTTTTTATTAAATTTTTTTTTTTAATTTAATTTCGAAGACATTTTCAAATAGGCTCTCCCACCATCCGCGCTCCTGGATAAAATTCGGTATTGTAGTGATTGAGATGATTTTGAAGAATAGTATAGACATTTTTATCAGTTCTGTCACATTAGACCAAAGATGCTTAATGACCCCATTTTCCTCACAGTTTTGATGACTTTGTACCGAATTTTATATTTTTGCAAATAAATTTCTTCTGTCATCAATTTTAAGACTGATGCAACTTTCATTTTTGTTCAAATCCAAAGCTTCCGTTTTGGGAGAACTGCCCCCCCCCCCCCCCACCACCACACATAAAAAACTGACCTTTTGTCAATTTCTGTCTTCGTTGGGAAGCAAGCAAATAAAAATGCAGAAGAGATGCAGTTAGTGCTTGAACAACTCTTGCTTCATTATGTGACCCCCCTCCCCCATGCATGGCACCCTTCCGGAAGGGTATGCATTGACTTTTGAAACTGAAAGCTGGCCTCTTTTCAATATTAAAATATAATATCTATTGTAAATGTATTGTACACGGTTTATTGCACACAAGTTGCTATCTTACCCTAAGCTCGAGGGGGAGGGGAGGAAGGCATGGTGAGTTTATACTCTTCTCAATAATAATTATATGTAATTTGAACCCAACAGAAGCGATAGGTTTCGAGTATATAAAAATTGTTAAAATCTGAAAATAAAATCGAAAATTCGTTTTTGTTTTATGGAAATTGCTCCGGACAAGGCATGAAGCCACTTTATGTAAGGAGCTAAAAAAATATTACTTCAAAGTCAAAACCTAGCCAACAATAGGTATTAGATGGATTCCAACCCAGAAAACAGCCATTTTTTACCATTTTTGTTAGAAACATCATTCATGGAATATGACAATTAAAAGACAAAATAATGGAAGTGAGAGTTACGAATCTGACGAAAGTAAATCAAATGTGGTCCATTTTCTACTGTTAGTAAAAAATCTCCCCTTTTCTAGGAGATTTATGTGGATACAATGTGAATATTATTGCTAAATCGTGACAACAGATTATTACATTTTTATGCACTATTTTCTTTTACTGTAAATAGACAGGTGTAACAGTGGAGTGATTAGTGCATGGGCCAACCGGAAGCCCCATCGTAGGAATACAAGAACCAT
This sequence comes from Euprymna scolopes, assembly GCF_053919585.1. Lineage (NCBI taxonomy): Eukaryota > Metazoa > Mollusca > Cephalopoda > Sepiida > Sepiolidae > Euprymna > Euprymna scolopes. The sequence continues at coordinate 129,762,632 of NC_136496.1, read as the reverse complement.
TAGACAACTAAATATAATGAAAGCTTATGCACAGTCCCAAAAATCTCACTCATGCACAAGTTACAAACGCACGGACAAAACGACACTGTTTTCACTTTGGTTCTTCTATTGAGTCATGGATAAAGTTGATATAATTATGTAATTATGTATGGATTGCCATTACTTTTGGTAATGTCCTATCCTTTAGATATCTAACCTCAGCATAAGCCAAGAAAATCATCATCATCATCATCATCATCATCATCAGCATCATCACTGACTTCCAAAATAACCTATTTCTGGCCAGGTCTTTATTCCCCCCCCCCCTGAAATATTTTTTTTTCACTGACACCCATGTTACCTTTTGGATTTGCCATATGAAATGAACCTGCCAACTCAACTGTTCTACATCTATAAACCCAAGAACTCTCGTTTATTCTTTCAATGTAGCCGTACTATCAAAGTCTCCTGCTCCGCACACATCAACATATACTGTCCAGATTTAATCATCCTCTTCATGAGGTCATCAAATCCAAGCCTGTCTTTAAGATTCACATTACACATCCATGAAATCATTTTCATATCATTTCTCTCCATGCACTAGGTGTGTCAGAAACTTCGTAAAGAATATTGAATAATTCGACCCTCTGTCTTTCCAAGCTTATAACTACTCAAAAAATGTAATTCAAACCCTAATTATTTTTTCAATCAAAGGAGCAAGGACCAAGGTTTCATTAAAAAAAAATACAAACAACGTGGTCTTTAAAAAAAAGGTTTTAAACTTCAGACTTTACAGGTAAATTTAAAAAAAACTGTTCTTTTTTTTCGTTTGAAATTAGAATATATTATTTATTGATCTTTTATCTTCAATTTGTGATATATAAAAGTTTGGCACATAAATTAATTATTTACTTTTTAATAAACATTTCAAAATAGGGGGGCGTGAATTAAAAAAAACGTTTGTCTAAAATATTATATTTGGTTTATTGGAAAGAGCACAAAATTTTGCATTGACCCTGAAAATATAGTAAAAATAGAATCAATAGAAAAATTTTGATAGATTTTTAAAGTTTAAAAATTGAAGAATACTTAACTCGTAAAATTCAATTAATTTCATTACTGTTTTTAAAAAAATAAAAATAATATTTCTATTAATTTTTATACAACTTTAATAGTTTATTTTGGAAGTATAATCCATAAAGAAAATAAACAACCCACTTTTAAAAGAGAAATTACGAGTTTTTTATATTTTATTCACAGTTTCGTGTTAGGGGTGTCAAAAATTCCTACAAAAATTCTGATACACCTACTGCATGTCCTCAACCCTCATTGTGTATACATGCCTTAATAATAAAATAAACATACCTGAGTATTGAATATCTGCGGCAGCATATTTGGTTTTGTAGCTTCGTTGTCTTTGAGGACTGACCGGAGGTGACGATTTGAGATAAGTCTCAATCTCTGTATAATCGTCTTGTTCAACTTCAGCCAGCGGTTCCTGTCAAGACAAAAGTCGATTCATTTGTTCAAACCTTTAATCATGATCAATATTTTTTTCCATTGTATCCCTCTTTGTGTTACATATTAACAGCCCTACATAGTGATTAAGTTAGCTAGTGTAAATTTTGACAAAGGTCACATTTAGTGTATGTCAGGATGAACTTTATCTGTAAACAGAATCGTTTCCAGAGACGAGTGCATAAAGTTAAGGCAGGGGGTGCATAGATCAAACATTACAGACAAAACAGGAGTCAAACGATATGAGGATATGACAAATGACGTCACGTTTTTCAAATACAATTAAAAAGAGATTTGAGAATTGGAGTGAAAATCAGATTTTGAAATCTCCAAAGAATCCACAGACGGTCTGAATATTGAAAGACGTTAAAATAAGGAATCGAAGTTGGATATTTTAGAATTCTAAGAGTAAAAAATTGTGAAATTTATTTATTTAAAAAAAAAAAAATCAACATTTATATTTTTTTTAAAACAAAGACAATAATCATAAAGTTCATCCGTTGTCTTAGCCATGAAGCCTGAATCGTTTTTTTTTTTTGTTGGGGGGGGGGGGGGGTAGGATCAATGGTCATCCAATTTTGTCAAAAACTGTTGTGCTTATCCTATGTTAAAAATTTTCATTAAAAAAAACACATTTACTCTGTGTTTTGTGCAACGTTGTACACACGTTTACACACACGTTAACATGTAGACACCCAGGACCCAACATGTTGTAGACCCAGTCGTAAAGGAAACAAAAAATAGAAAAGAACAACTCCTGTTTCAGGTTTGAAGTAAAAATCTGTATTCTTCATTCTCTCATCATGCATGACTTCTCATGACGGTTGTGACGTCACCCACGTCTGTAACGTGATTGTGCTCCTTTTCTCTGACTTCTGTGCTCTCGAAAGTCATCCACGTCTCTAACATGATCTCGAACACACTCTTCTGTCTATGCACGCATTATTTTTTATAGTAGTTTTTTTTTTCTTACCCTCATTTTGCATATGACTCCGCATTTGCAAACGTGCGTCCCCACTCTGTTATATTTGGTCTCATTCAGATGAATGATCCACAATTTGTTTGAAAAGGATATTTTTGACAAAAAAATAATCGTGCGGAGTGTGGCAACATTTACAGATATTTAGAAAATTAATAAACAAATGTTATTCGATACATTTTTTTAAAAATCAAATCAATTGTTTTTTTTTGTCACATTTGTCACTTTCAGATGTCTGTAAAACAAACAAGAAATTATAAACACAAGGTTCATCACATTATCGTTAACAGATGCTACACTTTGATCATTTGGAAGTGCACATTCATCAAATAAATACATACAACAAATATAAGCAACAATACAGTGGAATCCTATTGTTATAACTTCTTTCAAGATTTGGATTTCAATAAATGATTCATTAATTGAACTTTTGGAAACTTTTCACACAAAACCACATACCATCATAAAAACAAGCAACAAGATTTAAAAACTGAATGGTATGGAAATTTTTGCCACATCCACCTTATACACCAGATGTATTCCCATCTGACTATGGTTTATTCCAATCCATGCAGCATTTGAAAAAAGGCAATTGATTTGAGTCACTCAAAGAAGATGGAGATATTTATCAATAATTGTGCGATTCAAAGCCGATGGATGGGTACTTTGACTAAATCTGAAAGCTGGCAAGTCATTTGTGATTGTGAAAGGTCGTGGATAATGGTAGTTTTTATTTTTAAAACCAGTATCTGTTTTTTTATGATACTCCTGTCGATTCCGACATATGAGGTACACCACAACAACTAAGTTGTTCAAAAATCCACACAGATGATTTGTTTATAGTGGTGAAGGCTTTGTGCAGAACCAACCACACTTTTTGGTACAACTGCTAACCTTTGTCGATGCAATGGCTGCCACAAGACAGACAGATAGTAGACCTAAGGTTTTACAGTAGAATTTTCCTTCTCACAGATGCATGTCTTAATGAAAACTGAGGGTGCATCTCTCCCAGTGGATTAAATACACCTGTAGACACCAATCTGGAAATTTCTACATTCCGGCGCGGTACATATACTGCCTAATATTCCCAAATTGTCACTCATCTGGTACTAGCCAGGCTCACCGTTTCTTAACTGCGGTGATCTGGCGAGAACCGGTGTTTCAACGTGATTATGCTGTACTATGTAGTGTTCTTTTTTTACTGTATGTTTAAAGCATCATTAGTTTAACATTGCACACAAGCTTCTTCAAGTTAATAAACACCATATTTTATCATGTACAGCCGGGTATTTGTTAGAATTAAAATATAATTTTTAGTTTGATTTTTTTTTTTTTTTTTTTGTAGATTATTTATAAGAAATTATTGGAAAGAATGAAACGGTTAAAAACGATATTTTAGAACTGAGTGATTTTGATGATTGTGATTTGATAATTTTATGTTTAGCCATAATAAGTAGATTTCCACTGTATTTATACATCATACAACATTCCATCGATTTGTATGGATATATAAGGAATAAAAATATAAAATGATAAAAATGTAGAAAAAGAGAAAGAAAAAGGAGAAAAAAAGAAAATGCAGAATTACAAGAAAGAAAAAGAAAGAAAATGTAAAAGCAGAATGAATAAAGAAAGAAAACGAAAACGAAAAGAAGAAGAAAAAGAGAAAAATGAAAAAGAAAGAAAAAAGAAAATGAAAAAAAAGAATAAAGAAAGAAAAGGAAAAAGAAAGAAAAAGAAAAAGGAAGAAAAAATATAAAGAAAAATATGAAGAAGAAAAAATGGCGGACTTTTTGGGTTCCATTCTAAACGAGAAAAAATATGAAGAAGAAACAATTGATTTTTTTGCAAGCCATGCTGAAGATTCCCAATACACAGGACCAAAATATCATAGCACCAATAACAATAATAACAACGAGAATACAAATGTGCAAGCAATATGCAATGGTTCTGGTGGTGGGTGATGGTGATGGTGATGGTGGTGGGTATAGGGTAAAGAAATAAACTAATAATAAACTAGAAGCCAAGCAGGAAAAAAACAGTTTCTTTAGGGAGAATTAACATGAGTCGAAACAGATATCGAAACGCATTGGAATGCAAAGCAGTTAAACTAAATGGATTGAATAAAAGTCTCAGTTCGAAATCCCAAAAGATTACCGATGATGACTAGAGACACTTGAAGGCCGGAGGGTACATCTGCCTAAACATTGTTAATATAACTATTGTGATATGTGGATACATGAACATCAAAAGTAAGGTTCACAAAGCAGCCAAAATGCTTTTTTTATGCATGAGTAACCACTTATCAAGACCGAAAGCCACTTGAGGGGGATTCAAGGAGACACCAAAAAGTCAACACATTTGAAAGAAGGAAGCAGAGAAGAAAAGATGCACAAGAATTAAGCAATAAGCAAGCTCTTAAAATATGTAAAATGGCATGGAAGAGTAGCGAAATCTTAATGGAGTATCGTTGCTGCATCTGCTACTTGTCTCTCACTCCTGGACAGGATTCGAAAGAGAGTTATCAACCTAATAGATCCCGAACTGTCAGCTAAGCTTCAACCTCTGTCTCATCGATGAAATATTGCATCCCTCTGCCTGCTTACAAGTATTTTAATGGTAGGTGCTCTGACGAACTACAAGCCCTTGTACTCCCTCGATGTAAATACCCCCGACAAATCCAACAAGCAGCAAAATCCCACCCCTACACAGTAGAGATCCTCAGATGGCAGAACGCCTTCTACTCTAATAGTTTCTTTCCTAGGATTGCTGCTAGACTTTGGAATTCCCTTCCAGATTCATGATTGTACTGACATGCAGAATCTCAAGTGTAATGTAAATACCTTGCTGCTCAACTACATTCATAGTATCCCTGCAAAGTATGTCCCAGATAGTAGCCCCCTACATGAAAGTGGCATTGTACCTTTTTTGGAGTGAAAATACAATAAAAAAAAACATTGATATTACTGTAAAATGGCATGGAAAAGTATAAAAATCTTCTGAAGATGTAAAAAAATGCTTACCGCCATTTTGGATCTTTGAATCCTTACAAAAAGGCGTCTACTTTCATTTATTTAAAAGGGAGAGGTAGTTTGCTTGAAGCATTGCTGGTAAAAAAAATTTGTAAGAGCTTAAGAAGGCTGTTAGCAATGCTGTATACCGTGATGATGACACAACGCATGAACAAAATCGGATAACCAAAGGCAGCACTTAAATTACAAATCTTCATCTATCTATTTTTTCAAAACCCTTTCACACACAAATATAAATAGATATACAAAATATATATAAATAGATATACAAAGGTTTGTAATCTAAATATGTCCTTTGTCTGTTTTTATTCAAACAACACATCACTTCATCATCCCAGTTGTCTACATTGCTATCAGCCTCCTTAAACATTTACATAGTATTTATTTAAATGATTTCTATTGATAATTGCTATAAAAACTACTTGTATTTTTTCTGATAAAGTAAATAAAATTCACTGGATTCTGCACAACGACATGTGTCAACTACTACAAGGTATTCGCTTTTTTCTTTACAATGACATCTAGCATATCCATATGTCAAGCCATTTGTAAATTTGAAACACCCACTGTAATAAGGCACATTCAAGAAATGGATCTATCATAACATCGTATCTGATGTCACTTAACTGCGCAATACCAAACGTAAACAAAAGCATCACAAATTTTCAGAGTAACATTTTTTCCATTAAAAATAAACGATTTATACTTTTGTTATTGTTTTTTTTTATCTGTGTTTATGTCTGTATATTTTGATGTCCAGCTAAAATTTTAAGCAAACAAAACAAACATCCACAAACTTGGTATTTTCTTGATCGGCGTTGCTCCAAATGAGTAAAGTGCCAAATTTAGAAAAATTTATTTATTCTTTGACACCAAACTGGCGCAGATTTTGTCAAGGGAGGCGGGGGTCGGTTTTCCAGCCAGGCTATGTAATAATTAAGAGTATGTAATTCTGTTTTTAGCAAGGAGTTAATTTTCTTATGGCAATTCATTCCTAAAGCAGTCTATAAAAGTGTGTGTGTACCCAGAGAGAGGAATGGGCTGGGCAGAGAAGGGAAAGCCAGGGGGAAAAGGAGAGACGGAAAAAGGGGAGGTGGAAACGTCTAAGTCTTGATGGGGAAATAAGAACTTATTACAATAAACTTAGTTTTATTATTCTATTTTGAATATTGGTGATTAAGATAAAACTTTCGTTTGATATTTTAAATATAATTTCCATTTTTTTTTTTAAATATAAATTAATGAAATTTGCAACACCCCAAAACATGTTGGATAGGTGTAACCTTACTTCAAGATGTTTGTGTCTAGATTTCTAAGAGGAGTTAGCATAATTATATGCTGAGGGACTTGGTCTAGTATTCTTATTATAGACTGTATTAATATTTAGATAAAGAAACATTCAATTATTTGAGCTACTTGTAACTATACGAATCCAATTTACACCAATAAATACTTATCGGCACGTTCAAAGACATTTAAACCCTCGGTAATTATTTCCATGCTCATGATAATCTATTTATTTGTGCATTTGCGTGCGTGTAAAAGATGAGTGACCCTTAAGAAAAAGAAGGAAAAAAGCATTCATTAAGGAGCGTCACTAGAAGAAGAAAAAGAAAAAAAAGAAAAAGATGACATCATTATGCAAATGAGATTTCCATTTAAGGAAGTATTACCATAGCTACATGTCTAAAAGTTGTCCATGAATCCATATATCTGGGATTTAAGGTCTCAATTTCATCCTCTTCCATGATAATGTCCTGAATAAGACATGAATCGACCAATGAAAAATTAGGACAAATTGAACTTCAAAACATAAAAAGAATAACTGCCTTTGTTAAGTGGATTTAGAGATTTTTCAGATGAGATTATATATATATATATATATATATATATATATATATATATATATATATATATATATATATATATATCATTAGTTATCATTCCATAGACAAATCTGAAATAAACTTTGTTTTAGCCTACCGAAAGGAGTGGTAAAAAATGCTACAAAACTATGGTTAGTGCAACAATAGTATTTTTACATTTTCAATTTTGAAAGATTTTAGTATTTATGGACGACAAATTAAGGCACGACATCTGACTCCTGCTGATTCTGTATTCGGTTTATATTCGAACAACTTGAGATTCTTATGTGGAGAACAAGAAGAAGCAACCGGTTTTAATTTAGACAAATTCTTTTTTCAAATTTACAGGCCGATTGTAATTATGTTTTCTTTTAGTTACGCCACCCTTGAAAGTATAGTAAAAAAAAAAAACATCTGAATTCAGACGTGATTCGTATGCTATCAGTTTTAACATCTATTTTGTTTGTACATGTGTGGGTGGGGGTTTAGTGTTTCTTAAAATGCATTTGATGTTATCTAATGGTATTTGCAATGAGGTGTTTTGGTTTTTGATGCTAAGTTTATGGCTATTAAATCTAAAAAAATGAAACAACTAATTTTGTCTCAGACTAAGTGTAAGAAGTAGGTTGTAGTTTGCTTGAAGCATTGTACGTAGTGTGAAAGTTGTGCTTGAAGGCTATATCAATGCGTTTCATAGGGAAACACTGGACACGAGTTAGAATATAAAGTAATGACAATTATATTACGTTTATTTACCAACATAATGTTTTGTATAAGATGTAGGTGTTCAATGTCCACTTGTACACGTTTCTTTTTATTTTCTCCTTGAAGAAGAGATACTACTCTCGAAAATTTAGGGACATCAACACATACCATCTTGTACGACACATTATATTGGCCCCCTTTGTTTTTTTAAAACCCTTTTACTCATTGATAGTAATAATGTTTGCATATCCTCGAAACTAATGTTTATATTACTTGTTTTCATCGGACTATTGTTCTCATCGTCATAAACAATCAGCCCTCCAAACTAGTTAATATTCTTTTTTTTTTTAATTTTTCAAACCATACTGGCAAACAAAATCTCCACATTTCAGAAAAAAACAAAAAACAAAAATAAACAAAAACTATGCTAGCCGCTAGATCCAAAATTTATCCGCTATATTCCAAATCAAATCTCCAAATCTAGCGAAAAAAACCGCTAAATTGGCAATACTTCACCGAACATCTGTTTTTATGACGTTATGACACTAGCCCGACATACAATGCGATAAGGTTAAGAGCCTAAGCCGCGAATATATGGAGCCGCGAATGGTGAACTGCTAACAGGTGAGGTGAGAGTCTACTGTATAAATAAATATAATGCTTTGAGTTTTTAATTATATATATATATATATATATATATATATATATATATATAATATAAAGCTGAACGTATTTGTGTGTGTGTGTGTGTGTGTGTGTGTGTGTGTGTGTGTGTGTGTGTGTGTGCCTGTCTGTCTGGTCACGAATAGGCTTCTATATGGTTGACTATTTTAAAAAACTGATTACATATAATGATAGAAGATGTATCGAGACACAGGAATGGTATGTTTGATCTGGCAGAACGGTGGTTCATTAAAATTGTGGGGTCTGCGTTCGCGCCTGACCACCAAAGTATGGAAATAAAAAATGAAAATAAAAACGTTTACAAGGGCTTTTGATATAGATGTACATAAGAATACTTTGATAAGTATGTTTCAACTTAAATAGGGATGGTATAATACAATTGTGGGGTCTGCGTTCGCACCTGTACTCCATGGAAATATGGCACAAACTTTAACAAAGACTTTTCATATCTATTTGCGTAAGTATACTTTGATGATTATGTTTCAGTTTGAAGAAATATGGTATAATAAAATTACTGGGTGTTCGTTTCGCGCCTGACCTCCATAGAATGTAAATATGTCACAAAGTTTAACAATGTTTTTTAAAAGGGGTGAGGGTCCACAATAACACCTTAACTTTAATCTTAATTCACGTTAGCTTTTATTTATTTTTTGAGTTGAATCATATTGTGTCGAATAAATTCATCTCATAAATTTACGTTCTTATTAAAGGGAAAGCTAAAAAAAAAAAAGTCGTAACTTTAGACAATTCTCGACACAAATTTTACATAACTCTGTTTTTTGTTCTTTCTCCACTTGCACGTGGCACTCTTTCGAAAATAGATAAATAATAAAAAATAAGAACGTTACTTGTTATCGTGTTAAAAGAAGGAAAAAATTCTGCTCACGTGATTACGTGTCTTTTTAAAAACATTTACATAACCTTTTTATTTTTATTTATATATCTGTTTAAGCTTTTTTTGTCAGTGTACTAGAAGGAATTCAGTTGATTACAACCCTTTCTGCGTCTTCTTTACATTACAATAGTACAACCCTGAATCCAACGGCGCAGTACAACACCGTTCAATATTGTAAAACTGAAACGAAGCTGTTCTGCTTGAAAAGGGGCGCCATTTTCTTCTTATTCATATTTATATCGATTCTTTGCTTTAAAAAACTAAAGTAATTACGTGTTTACTTTTTAAATATCCCATTTTGCTGTTTCGGATTATTTTACTAAAGTAAGTAAAGCTTCATTATTTTTCAATACTGGTTGTGTCTTTCGATATTTCGTCAATATTATTTAGTAAGAGTGTGTAGCAGAAAAGCCAACAAACGACTACCCGAAAAATAAATATACAAGAAATAAATGTTACCATAGTCAATAAAAGTTCAGTTCATGTGTTTTTTTTTGTTTTGAAATAGTTTTTAATGCTCTTTACTTGAAATAATTTCAGCGAACCGAAATTAAAACGAAATTTGAGGCGATAACTACTTCAATGAATTTTTATATAAACTACACATGCCATAATCGAATATTCCTCAAGCACAAAATAACAAAAAACATTAAAATATGTTTATAAATATTCCTTACGTTGACGGAACTCTCTTAAATTGTTAACACAGAATGCTCAGGTGTCCCTCCTTCAAATTGAAAACCGGTCTCTCCATTTCAAAGTCGCTGCCATTTTTTTTTTTTTTTTTAACCGGTTCGTGAATTAAAAAAAATTTTTTTTTTTTTACAAATTACTTAAAAATACAAACCAACGGACTTTTCTATCATAAAAGTAACTTTTATTGACTATGGTAACATTTATTTCTTGTATATTTATATTATTATATATATAACATTTTCTCTTTGTAAGGAAACATCATTTTGTTGGTCACTCTTGGCTACGAATGGAAACAAAGTTGATACAAAAAATATATTTTCGCGAAAATTATCTTTATTTTCATCATATCTTGCTTAGGGTAAAATTTTTGAGTATCAAAACCTATCTCTTTACAACCTCCTCATTTTCATAACCTATCATACTTTCATCAACCACAGTCCATTTTCTGTAGGCTGTTTTTGAACCCAGTCAACGACGGGTACTTCTGCTAGTATATATATATATATATATATATATATATATATATATATATATATATATATATATATATATATATATATATGTGTGTGTGTGTGTGTGTACTTCTGCTAGTATATATATATATATATATATATATATATATATATATATATATATATATATATATATATATATATATATGGTAATTGGGCATAACACGGTAGCTTCACATTCAAACACGTCCGTAGAAGGCGCTCGCATCGCCGCTCAATCGAGGTATGGAAACACAAAATGGAAACAATACCTCCGCTTTTTTCTACAGAACTGTTTACTTATTTTTTATTATATATTTTTATTCGCATATTAAAAAAAAAAATAACTATGTTCATTTAAGTTAATATGTTATATATTTTGGTAAACTGTTTAGATATAAAAAAAATGAATGCGTCGCATTATGTTCCAGCTTAAAAAGAAGCTTTTTTTTATAAAAAAGTGTTTGTTTCATTTATCTAGATTTTTTAAAAACGTATTTATAGAAACGTGAAATATTGTTTTGAATTCTAATAAGATTATTCGTACAACTGTTAAACTATTTTTTCTCTTGCGCATTCACCATTTTGTAACTTTTAAAATTGTAAAAGATATGTGAAATGTTCATTGTTTTTCATGTTTTTGTAAATAAATATATTTTTTAAATATCGAAATAGTTTGTGAAAAATAAATGAAAGAAATTGATGAAAAAGTTTAAGAATTCAAAACAATATTTTGCGAGACATTCATTGTTTTTCCATGTTTTTGTAAATAAATATATTTTTTAAATATCGAAATAGTTTGTGAAAAATAAATGAAAGAAATTGATGAAAAAGTTTAAGAATTCAAAACAATATTTTGCGAGACATTCATTGTTTTTCCATGTTTTTGTAAATAAATATATTTTTTAAATATCGAAATAGTTTGTGAAAAATAAATGAAAGAAATTGATGAAAAAGTTTAAGAATTCAAAACAATATTTTGCGAGACATTCATTGTTTTTCCATGTTTTTGTAAATAAATATATTTTTTTAAATATCGAAATAGTTTGTGAAAAATAAATGAAAGAAATTGATGAAAAAGTTTAAGAATTCAAAACAATATTTTGCGAGACATTCATTGTTTTTCCATGTTTCTGTAAATAAATATATTTTAAAACTCAGATATATTAACACAAAATATTTTCATATTTTGCCAAAATATATAAGTAAGCAGTTTTGGAGAAACGATGAGATATTGTTTCCATTTTATGATTCCATACCTCAACTGAGAAATGCGAGCGCCCTCTAACGACGTTTTTGAAAGTTAAGCTACCGTGTTATACTCAATTACCATAAGAAGAGGAATCGAAAAAGATGTAGAGAAAAAAAAATAATTAAAAATTTCTTAAAGATAATCGTCAAAAATTATGCCAATAAAAACTAAAAATGTGAATTGAAGAAATGAACAGAAGTTTATATGTGGAAAAAATTGAGAGGTAAATTATATAATTTACCTCTCAATTTTTTCCAACATATAAACTTCTGTTCATTTCTTCAATAATAATGATAATTCTATTATTTTAACGCATTTTTTTGTGTCTTTTTTAACATTGATGTACAGTTAATGAATGGAATTTGGAAATATTTAAAACATTGTTCTTTGCTCAGATTAATTAAAAAGAGTCATGCCTCCCCCCCTCCCTCTCATAATCTAATGACGACATTTTGTTTTGTGTCTTTAAATCATATCATGACATTTGCTTGTCTGGTATTGTTCGGATTTATAAATATACAATCATATTGTAAAGGAATCATATTTTTAGAATTGATAATCAAAATAATGTTTAAAACGAGCAACAAAAAATAACATAAAATACAGACAATTACTATAAAAATAAGTATATATCATTCACATGACTTTGCAATAATTCTTATTTACTGATTACACAATGTAACGAATGTTGTTTCTGTATGTAATAATTGGGGTCAGGACAACAGCATATTCTTTTCATTGTTTTGACTCTCGAGTGTGTATCCGTTGATATCTTATATGCTTTTATATAGAGTATATGCAGAAGTAACAAGTTTAAATGACTTACTTTTGCTAAGTTCAATTTTCTTTTCAATTTTTATTTCTTAACAGCTATTTTTAAAACCAAATCGAATTTGTTCTATAGGTCCAAAAATCCCCTATCTATCAAGTTTCAAGTCTGTAGATCAAAAATCTAAAGAGGAGTTTAGTAGAGCACATTCCACACACACAAGTTCACACACACACACACATATATATATATATATATATATATATATATATAATTTACATGTGCCAGACAATTACACACAATGTAGAAAATATGCATAAATAGAACTGAGCATAATAGTTAAATGAAACCAATAAGAAACAATAAAAAATGATACTGAAAATTTGTTTTTCAAAGAATATGCAAATTAATTGACCATTATGAAGTCGCTCACATACCCATGACTGAGTATATTAAATTTGTTTTAATAATTTTTAAATAGAGAAAGTAGTCTTTTAATATCAATGTTAGTGTGACAAAAAACTCCACTTATATATATATATATATATATATATATATATATATATATATATATATATATATAAGTGATGAAAATATATGACAATTAAGCTATGTAGACTTTTCCATGTTTCATTCTGGTAGGGAATCGTCAGACTAACATGCATGAAATTTGTGTCACCTGGTCTATATATATATATATATATATATATATATATATATATATATATATATATATATATACGTGTGATGTTTAGTATAGCTAGCTAACCAATAAGATTCATTGCTATTCCCATGCATGGGTTTATATTTTAATCAATCAAGCTCCTGTGTAGCTTCATTGAATTATATATTTTTATAACTTACTACCTAGCTCTATTCATGTATTGAGCACTGTTGAAATAAATACTGAAAATTGATGCACAATATCTCTTTACAATATTTTATGTGGATGCATGAATTATGAAATAATATATTGTGATTATCTGATTGTTGATGTGAAAAGATTGCTATAGACTTTATATTTCATGCAAGTTTTTCTGCACTGATGAGTAGTCGAGCTGGTATAATGATAATTAAGACCTATTATATACTTAAATATCAGCAACCGAAATAATTGTATGTGAATATTGCGATTTTTTTTTTTAATGAACACTAAAAAGTATGTTCATTCCTGGTAAAGTGGTAAATTATAAAAAATATTTATAGCTCTAGTATTGCACTGTTGAGCTAGCTGAAAGAACTTTGTGTTATTTGCTTATATATTTGCATACTATTCCAATTATTTATATATATATATACAAACATATGTGTGTGTGAATGAAATGTATTGAGCATCTCACGCACAAACACACACACACGCAATAACACGCACATGCACAAACACACACAAATACACACACACACACACACAAACACACACACATGCACAAACACGCACATGCACAAACACACAAACACACACAAACACACACACACACACACACCTGCGAAATAAGCACACAAAACTGCCACTTCTGCTGATATGTTGTAACACTTTCGATTTCATTTTTTGAGGATTGTCGAAGTGAAGCAACCAATGCATTTCTAGAAGATGGAGGATACTGACAGTCGTCATCAATTATCTCAATCCGAAAATGCATTAGGGTGAGGCTTGCTATTCATATGCCAGCGTTAAGCACTAGGTTTGCATAATAGAAATACATTATGACTGCCCAATTCTCGAATTTCTCTACTGAATAATAAAAAAAAAACATCTTGAAAATGCTTGAATGATATGTTGGCTTCATCGGTTGTTTTTTTTTTTTTATATGTTTTTCAACATCATAGACGGCTGACTACAATATGGTTGTGTTCAAGTCTAAAGTAAATAAGTTCTTGATGAGCCGTTCCATACAAGTTATCAAATTTACCAAATTTTCATTACTAATGATTACTATATTGTCCAATTTCTACTGTACACTCCTTAACCCTTATCCTTGAGTGGCCTCTTGGCCTTGATAAGTGGTGATGCCTATGTAAAAAAAAACAAAAAAACCAGTAACCCAGTCTTGCTTTACTCAGAAATAAAAAGACCTTGCAAAAAGTGACTTGACAGTCAACTAAATGTTAATAAAATGACACTTTTGGATTTGTGTTTCTAAATTCAGTAGAACTGAAGCTTTGAGTCAGTTTGACTTATTGTTTAGTTGTCTCCCTTTATATTAAGATAAAATGGTTTGTTCTTTGTGTTACGTTCTTAAAGTGATCTCTCTTGTTTGTTGCTGTAGGTTGTTGATTGGAAAACAAAGATGGGGGTTTTGATAAATGGTTATGCTTCTATGTAGGAAGTTATATGAGCAATAACCCCCCCCCCCCAGTTAAGTAAAGAAAATAATAGCCTCTCTCTCTCTCTCTCTCTCTCTTAGAAAGGGACCAAAAAAGCGCCTCTAATCTTATATGTCCCACACTGTCTACCAAACTCCATCCCCTGTTCCATCATCGCACTGTTGTAACCTTGTGCTTGTTTTACAAGTACTTGAATAAAATGTACTCTGACGAACTTGCTGCACTTGTGTCCCTTCATAAATATGTAGCGTCGATGTCTAAACATCGACGTACAAAATCAAAATGCATAATTGACCCGAGTCTACAGCCAATCTTTGCAACATCTCTCTCCACTCACGAACACACGCACATTAACGAACACACAGACATACACACAACTTATTGACATTATCGTCTGGCAATCCATATAAACTTTGTTTATGGAAATATTCCAAATTTTTCACTGAACTTCAAGTCTAATAGGAAATTAAATGAACATTAACTTTTATAAAAAAAACTTTCAATGAATTATAATTTATTTAAGTGAGCAGAAAAGTTTTGAATGATTTTCCTGACCCCTGAAACTCACGGCTCTTAATTAATAGATCCAGAGATCTAATGTCTCAGCTAATGAAACTCCTTATTTTTACTCGAACATTCTATGTTTTCCTATTGCTGTAAACTTTCCATTTTAAACAAATATAAATTATATCTTTTGTGGATTCATATTTTTTCTTAACTCATTTTTTGTTTTGTTTATGACAATGTCTCTCATTTTTCTCACATTTGATTATAAAACCTGCAAATCCTTTTCATTGAAAATATTTCTTTGTATCCAAAAATATCTCCCTTCTTTCAAATTACCCTTAAGTCAAACCCCCAAAAACCTGTCGTGAACATAATCCTTAAAAAAATTTAAAAAATGGCCGCATTCCTAAAACCTAATAACTTCCTCCCCATTAATACTCAGACAAACCCAACAATCAGCAAAATCCCACTCCTTCATTTATTGTACAACGGAAACATTGTGGCAGTTAGACTTATTATTTAATTGTTTCCCTTTTGTGTCAAGATAAAAAAGTTCTGTTCTTTGTGTAAATGGTGCAAATCTGTTCTTTTAATTAAAATCTTCAGGATGGGTATTTTCAGACCTATCGTTTTCATCGAGTGAAGAAGTTATGAATCAGACAGGTAGAGGTTGTTATTCCCCTCCCCCCCCCCCAAAAAAAAATGGGAAAATGGTGCTTACGTTTGGATATTGATCATCGGGAAGTAAAAGACTGTTTAGTCGGCCAATGACCCAGTCATGAAGATCGTAGAATTCATCCACCTCAATTTGTAGCCGGCTGTCCTGCGTGTCATCTTTGTCTATTAACAGCTGATCGGACACATATTTAAATCGACTAAATTTGCTGTGATTTGACATTTGTTCTTCTTGGATTTTCTGGATTTGAAAAAAGAAGAAAAAGAAAATTAATTCATAATCGTTATTGTTAATAATAACTATTTCTGTAAACTTAAAACAAAATGTTTCTAATTATTCAAATAGATAAATATCAAAATTCGATATAAATTTATTTCTTAAACGGAAAATAATGTAACAGAGCACAGACAATGCATGAAAAATGACGTCAACGGTACCAAAATAAAGACTTTAAAAAGGAATGATAACGTTCGAGATCACGCGAGAGACGTGGAGCACTGAGCGAGATAACGTTCGAGATCACGTGGGTGACGTCACGGACGTAACAACGAAGAAATAAATGTCGGTGTTACAAAGAAAAAGCGAAGTTAAAGTTCTCTTCTATTCTTTGTTTCTTTTGTGACTGAGCATACAGCGTGTTGGTTCCCAGACAAGGTTATAATAGTAAAGAAAGAAAAAGAAAGCAGAAATTAATTTGCCTTTTCACTTGCAATTTAAAAATTGATTGCAAATTGCTGGAAACCAAGTCAATCGATACAAAGAAAGGAACATTTGAACTCTATCTCGTAATATTTGTCCAGGAAATACATTATTGTGAAACATGTTTATTTATTATCTTGAAATGGAAATCATTAATCTCGCAATAACATAAATAAAAAAATTATATATCTCGCAATATCATAAATAAAAAAAATTTATATATCTCGCAATAGCATGAATAAAAAAATTTATATATCTCGCAATAGCATGAATAAAAAAATTATATATCTCGCAATAACATAAATAAAAAATTTATATATCTCGCAATAACATAAATAAAAAAATTTATATATCTCGCAATAGCATAAATAAAAAAATTTATATATCTCGCAATAGCATGAATAAAAAAATTATATATCTCACGATAACATAAATAAAGAAAATTATATATCTCGCAATAACATAAATAAAAAAAATTATATATCTCGCAATAGCATAAATAAAAAAATGTATATATCTCGCAATAACATAAATAAAAAAATTATATATCTCGCAATATCATAAATAAAAAAATTATATATCTCACAATAACAAATAAAAAATTTATATATCTCACAATAACATAAATAAAAAAAAAATATATCTCGCAATAACATAAATAAAAAAGTATATATCTCACAATAACATAAATAAAAAAATTATATATCTTGCAATAGCATAAATAAAAATTTTTTTATATATCTCGCAATAGCATAAATAAAAAAAATTTATATATCTCGCAATAGCATAAATAAAAAAAATTATATATCTCGCAATAACATAAATAAAAAAATTATATATCTTGCAATAGCATGAATAAAAACATTATATATCTCGCAATAACATAAATAAAAAAATTATATATCTTGCAATAGCATGAATAAAAAAATTATATATCTCGCAATAACATAAATAAAAAAATTATATATCTTGCAATAGCATGAATAAAAAAATTATATATCTCGCAATGACATAATAAAAAAATTATATATCTCGCAATAGCATGAATAAAAAAATTATATATCTCACAATAACATAAATAAAAAATTATATATCTCACAATAACATAAATAAAAAAAATTATATATCTCGCAATAGTATAAATAAAAATAATTATATATCTCGCAATAGCATAAATAAAAAAAATGTATATATCTCGCAATAGCATGAATAAAAAAATTATATATCTCACAATAACATAAATAAAAAAAATTATATATCTCGCAATAGCATAAATAAAAATAATTATATATCTCGCAATAGCATAAATAAAAAAATGTATATATCTCGCAATAGCATAAATAAAAAAAATGTATATATCTCGCAATAACATAAATAAAAATATATATATCTCCCAATAACATAAATAAAAAATATTATATATCTCGCAATAACATAAATAAAAAAAATTATTTATCTTGCAATGACATAAATAAAAAAAATTATATATCTCGCAATAACATAAATAAAAAAAATTTATATATCTCCCAATAACATAAATAAAAAAAATTATATATCTCGCAATAGCATAAATAAAAAAATGTATATATCTCGCAATAACATAAATAAAAAAATTTATATATCTTACAATAACAGAAATTAATTTTTTTTATATATCTCCCAATAACATAAATAAAAAAATTATATATCTCACAATAGCATAAATAAGAAAATTATATATCTCCCAATAACATAAATAAAAAAAATTATATATCTTACATTAGCATAAATAAAAAATTACCTTCAAGCATGCATCTTTTCCTGGAATATTGTCGGCTTTCTCAAATTCTTTAATCCTTGAGTCAACATTCCTCAACCATTTAAGGAGGGTCTTGTGCAAGACATGATACTCGTCCCACGATACTGCATTCTTCGTTGTTGTTTTGCAAATGACGTTAGCCTTTCTAGACAATTCCTCCCAGCGGTTATTGGCTTCTCGAACTTTCCTCTCAAGAGAGCCCTTAGTATCTGTCCGGCCACCATTGACCAGAACATCATATTGCTTTTTCAGGTTTTCTAACTGGCTGACTTTCTCGGAGATTTTTCGTTGGAGATCCTAAAAGAAATGGGAATAATGATGCTTGATTACATACGAAGACTGTTTATAGAAATGTATTTGTCGACATTGAACTTGAAGATGGCGATGTTGTAATCTGTTGTGAAGCAGTAGCACAATAATGTATTCCACAGATTGGGAGCAAAGATTCTCTGATGATTGGAATTCCGTCAGAAGCTAGACACATGGAAGAAGAAAGTCTTTTTTTCTTTGTAGCAAAAAGACGAGTTCTTGCACTGAATGTCTTAGAAGAAGAAGGAACTGGAGATTGGAGCTCAGGCGAGCACTTTTTGTGGAAATTATGATAGAATAGTGAAAAACTAGTAAGATCTTATCTTTTCTGCGAGAAATGAGATGAATAAAATAGAAAAGATCCTGATCCACAGTCCTGTTCAAAGTCGAATTTTTACTCTGTCAAAGAAAACCAGAATTGTCGGAGCTGGACTCTTCCAGATGTGATGACAATGATCCGTCTGAGAACACGTCTGACTCTTACGAGATGCCTTCATTAAGTTTCCAGATTTTTTTTTACACAGACATTTAAAATTGTTGCAGACTCTTGAAAATTCAGTATTTTATTGCTATACATCTTATGAGAGGACTGACCAATTTTTATGAGTTCAAGTTCAAATAAACAGCTACATCAGAAATTGGAATACATCCTACTAAAGCCTGATTGTCACAGCTGTTGAATTTCAAAAATGCAATCTGGACATAAGGACACTTAAGAACGATATGCAATAAAATTCTGTTTTAAACTTGGAAGAAAATGCCAGAGGAGCGTATGGAATGCTTCAGACTGTTTTTGTACCATCTTGCATGAATCGAGTATCAATTTTTGAGTGGCATAAGAGAGTCAAGGGAGGCAGGGGCGAACCTGAATGATAATCACCTCCCTTATAATTTTTATAGTATGTTTTAGTATGTAGTAGTTTTCGAGGTTGGGGGGAGGTATATCGAAAGCCGTTCTTAACATAGGAAGGTTGGAGGTGTTTATACTATGCTGGATTAGATCATAAAAAATACCAACTACTGAGTACCGGTTAAAATTATAGGGGGGTGGTTCTCGTTCAGGTCCGCCAAGGCAGAGGTTCTGTAAGGAGTAAGACAGTCAAAACGTGAGAGTCGATTAATTAAATAAAGAATTTCATCGATAAGGACTGTCGTGTGTCTATAGAGACAATGATTGCACGGTTTGATGCCAGTGTGGTAACTGTTCACACAATTATTTGTGAGGAACTGAAGATGCATAGATTTGCGCGGTTTGTCCCGAGAGTGCCCAGAGAAGATCAGAAAGAAAGCCGTTGTCATGGGCAACAAGATAGTTCCTCACCCTCCCTATTGCCCAGACCTTGCTCCATGTGACTTTTGGTCATTCCCTAAGCTCAAGGAAACCTAAGAGATTGTCGTTATGAGATAATTGAGAAGATGAGGTTGTGACACGCTCACAGAAGAGGATTTCCATGGGTCTCCCAGAAGTTGTTGGAACGATACAACACGCACATTGCAGCCGGAGGAGATTACTTCAGTGGGGACAAGAATTTCATGTGTGTACTATTAATAAAAGTGGCCATACGAAAAAAGTCTGGAAACTTATTGAAGGCACCTAGTTTAAAGAGAATAGCAAACAATCATTTTCAGGGTTTGTATTACTGTACACATAGATTCGAAAAAGTTGTCAAAAAACAAATATATAACAAATAAATGTTATCAAAGGCAAGATAAATTACTTTTCTACCAAACTGGATATATTTTTCGTGTTTTTATTCAATGTAACATGTTTATTCAGCTCGAAAACCATACAGTGTTTACCGATGTATTGGAACATTCAAGATGGCGTCTTATTCTCTCTTTAACACGGTGTGGGAAAAGATGTTATAAATAAAAAACCGGATAAAATACTGTTAAAAACTCGCTCAATATATGTTACCGTGACATAGGTTGACATATATTCGGCGGGTTTTTAATAGTATTTTGTATAGTTTATTATTTATAACACCTTTTTCCATACTTACGGTGTTAAAGAGGGTGTGAGACGCCATCTTGAATTTTCGAATACATCGGTAAACACTGTATGGTTTTCGAGCTGAATAAACATGTTACATTGAATAAAAACACAAAAAATATATCCAGTTTGGCAGAAAAGTAACTTATCTTGCCTTTGATAACATTTATTTGTTATATATTTGTTTTTTGACAACTTTTTCGAATCTATGTGTACAGTAATACAAACCCCATTTTCAATATTAAAGTGGAGTGACGTCAGAGATTTGTATTGCGTCTATTGATTTTTATGTTAGAAAAGTTATTCAGAAAGTTTTCTACAGAAGATGTTCTTTATGCTAATCATATAATGCTTGCCTGTGAAACAATGCAAAGTCTACTTGTTTTGTAAAAAAAAAAAAATGGAGGAATGCTATTGAAACAAAGGTCTGAGAATGAATCAAGACCAAAATGTTAATCAGTATTTGAAAGCTCACAGAAAGTTTCATCATTCAGTTTTTTTTTGTGGCACCTACAGCATTGGGTAAATAAGAAGTGAAGTAGAATAACAAGTTGAAGGATGATAACCAGGTTTTGTGCAAGAATTATAAAGACAATGGAAAAGAATGAGAACTCAGAAATGTAAAACGCATATTTGGGTGACGAGGCTGTTGAGGTTGTCCAGAAGTTCCTTGCAAGTGCCAGTAGAGTGCAAGTAGTAGTTAGTGCTAGTTTGATTGCAAAAGTTATGAGAGGATGGAATAAGTTGAGGAAACTTCTGCCATTCTTAATCCAAAGAGTGTGACCGTTGTCGACCAAGAGAAGAGTCTATTAGGCATGTGTGCTGATTATCATTACATAACATACAATAATACGCAACAATATTATGTATTGCCTGCTACCACTATGTATTACGCAATAATGTTATGTATTGCAAAAAATATTATGTGTTGTGTTAGACTACTGTGCATTACGTAACAATATTGCGTAACATGTAAATACATTGTGTTCCACAAGTCGTGAACACATTTGGACATTAAATATCTAAAAAAACCAGTAAGGATATAAAAAGCGTGCCGATATATACATAATCATTAATAATAAAGTTAAACTTGATTTAATTTTCAAATTATGTCACTTTCATTTAATATATATAATTCAGTAGATATAAAATCTTGAAATTTGTTCAAGACTTCTAAAACATGCTGTATTATTATTATGTGTTACAGAAAAAAGTAATCATATGTATTACATAATACTATTCCGTAACATGTAAATAATATTATTATGTACTAGCGGGGGTACCCGACGTTGCCCGAGTGTTTGTTTCCGGGACGGGGGGGAGTTTTAAAAAATGTTATGGTAGGTAAGTAGGAAGGATCAAACCCGGTGTCATGAGTAAAAGTAGGAAAATAAAGTGTGAAAAAAAAAACAAACATCTGCAACGTTAACAGTTCGGCCACCAAGAAAAGTCCATTCCAGTTGTTTAGGAAAAAAAAAAAACAAAAAAAAAAAACGGCGCGAACGTGAAAATATAATGTGAATTGTCCAGCACGCTAACCACTACGCCACAGAGCACTGTAGCTTAGTTTAGTGATTTTAAATAACTTCATATGAAAGAACTACAAAGCCAAACCGGTGTTCTCTTCTCAACTGTTCCTTGTGAACGATCCCCAAATGGTGTTAAGTGGTGGCAGGGGGAGGAGGAATTTATGAGAGAGAAAATATTTTACCACTTCCATTGATCTTAACCGATTTTGGCCGTGACTTCTCAGCAGAAAAAGTATAGAAATCTAAGATTATCGAGGAATTTGAGAAATAATAAGCCTATAACACACCTCAGATATTGTTCTGCCGTTTGTGCATATTATATTTGCATGAAATATCTTGATTTTTAATCCTATTAAGGTCAAAATATGACGGGAAAAAATGAGTTCATTTTATTTATATAGATAGAAGAGAAGAGAAGAAGAGATTACATAGTAACGCTATTATGTAATACGTAATAATATTCGGCAACATGTAGTTATCATGTATTGCATAATAACATTTCGTGACGTGTAAATAATAATGTTATCTATTACATAAGAATACAGTTATTATGTACTAACAGTTCAACCCGGCTTTGCTCAGGCTCTATGTACTTTTCATAAGTTTATGTGCATATGTATATATATTAAAAAGTTTGACTCATGTCCGGATAACCTACATTTAAACTTTCAAATATTTAGACACAAAATTGGCTGAATAGTTTGCTAGAGACTGCAAAGGTCAAATCTTTTGAACTTTGACCCTGTAGCAGCCAAACTTTCGGCCAAAAACCCGATTAAAAAGCTTGCCCTATGTCTGAATACACTTTGTTAAATTTCAAATGTTTAGACTAAAAATTGGCTGAGTAATTTTGTAGAGACCGCAGGGGTCAATTTTTTAAAAACGTTGACCCTAATTTTTACTCCTTAACATTTATTATTTTGGGCTCAAATCAAATTCAAAAGTTTGATCCATGTCCAAGTAACCTACATCTAAAATTTCAAGTGTTAAGACCCAACATTGGCGGAGGAGTTTGGTAGA